>NC_045755.1:5187508-5189371 GCF_008692095.1 Etheostoma spectabile
AATGTACCAGTTCTGAATTCAAATAAAACAAACATTAATTGGTTAGATTTAGGGAACAAAACTACTTGATTAGGTTTACAAATGTTTATGGAGTTAGTTAGGAATGTTGCAAAAGAACGTCAACACTGAGATTTGGTTTTACACGACACACAAAAACTGGTCTCCCAGGTGTCCTGCGTTTGTTTGACCCATCTACCACCCCGACCTTCAAGGTTCAAGGTTCTTTACTGATCATGTGCACTTCAACACCAGACTTATTATTAGTATAGTATTCACAAACACACTGGTATTCATCAACTCCCCACCAGACTCTTCCCTAAAAAATGATAATTATGAAAAGTAAAAGCAAAATCTGATTATTTGTGTAGACAGTATTAAAAATTATTAAAACTGATTGTAAAAGGGAATGTGTCAGTGCTGCAAAGCCAATTGCCCCTTTAGGTACAAATAAAGTTATACTTGACTTGACTTGAATGTAAAAAGTTATGTAGTATACCTCTCAGTATGTGCATAACGACAAAGTGACTGAAATTGGGAAATTAACATTATGGGCATCTAGCTACATGTAGTGACATGACTGTTACAGAGTATAGCAGTACAATCCCCAACAAGGCTTTTAAACCAAAAACTACACAGTTGAATATGTTTCAGCAGAAATGTGATCCAGAATTGGGGAGAAACTCTTCACATCAGCAGAGAGTACATAAAATATAAACACTGCATCTACCCAGCAATAGAGGATGTAATTTCAATCAGCAAAGACTTTGTTGCAGATGAGCACAGATTTATTGTACATATGCATAATATAAAAAGTACAGAGTCTTTGGAGATTTTAAATGGGTAGAGAAACAGGACATATCCCCCCGATGGAGTAGGAGGAGGAGGGTTGCACTCTGGTCTGAAAAAAGACAACTGACCGCAGCAGAGAGAGAAACCGATTTAAAGCAGGGATGTAATGCTGTTGGTTCGTGAAGTTCAGGGCTTATACTTTATGGGTTTAACTAAAGAGTGACCACCTCCACCCAGCTGATCAATTAAGGAAGAGAGAGGTGATTTGAAGTTATTAGAAGTCTTCCTGAAAGAATTTGCCCTGAGCTTCATTTCTCTCAATGGTGGCCATTTTGAATGCATTCTTATGAATGTCCTCTCAATTTAAAAATAAAATATGTTAACCGTTATAGCACATTATCGAGGTGTTTAGTAATTGTTAACCATGTTGGGTACATTGCTAGGGTTTGCCTTTCAAGAAAAGTAAGCCATGCTATGTCTACCATTGAAGTTATGGGCTAAAATTGGGAGATTTTACTTTTCAACTAGGTTACCCAGAAGTTCCCCTTTACCATTTACCCCTAATTTGAGCTGCCCACCTGTGATTGTATGACTCAGGACGGATGTTTGAACCAGTTGGGTTAAATACTACATCAAAAGAAGATACATATGTACTGTATACAGTGGGGCGCAAAAGTTTGGGCACCCCAGGTAAAAAATTGTATTAAAGAAAAGATGGAAAAATCTTTTGTATGATATGTCACAAAAAGTTAGATTTTATTTCATTCATTTCTTTTTGGAGATTTTTTTTCCATCTTTTCTTGGCTTCTTTATGCACATCAATACAAATGTTTACCAGGGGTGCCCAAACTTTTGAGCCCCACTGTATGGAAAACCGATTCAGTAATTGTTTTAACTACAGAGAAGAAATGTGTTTAGTTGGAGGGATTTTTGATTACTAATCCATTAAATTTGAATACAGTAGATTTTAATTTGGAAATCTGAAGGGGGCCTCCAGTCTGAGCTGTCAGGACTTTTCAGCTCAGTATGCTGCAGGCTCGGCACTCACAGCTGGTGATATGCTTGTAGGTGTAG
>NC_045755.1:5189381-5193987 GCF_008692095.1 Etheostoma spectabile
TTTGATCGTGCTGTCAAAGCACTGCAGAGTCACTGGTATCTTCTCTGAGCTCAACTCCTGACCGCATGTGCACTTCTGCTCCACCTGCAGCTCATCGTGTAACACGACAGAGAGAGACGAGATGTGTTATTATAATTTACGTAGAGTTCAAATAAAGGAAAGTCTCTCTAATTCACACGGGACTGCAGAAAAAAAGCATGACCACTAAAAACCTCAACAATTAGTTAGCAATTGGCTGTGCTATAAGTCTTGCTATTCATAATTGACAGGTGTATTTCTTACCTGGGCAGAGACACACATTGGCCCTGACACACAGGTATCTACGGTAACACTGATACTGGTTTTCTTTAGTGCACACCTCTGGTTACCTGAAGTCAGGGGAAAGTATTACCGGAGGCAATGTGATATGTGGGAGCAAAACACCTAAGAAAATGTTGACATATTTTCGTCATTATCAAGTTTTGAATACAGAAAAGCCCCACAACGGTTAAATTGTTGGAACGGATACGTCAAACTTATACAAACTAAAATTGTAATTGCCTTCAATATTTTAGATTTTGACTTGACTTTCATATAAAGCAGCGGTGTGGATCTTCCCAGATTCTTTCCTGGTAAATAAATCACAAAAGCTAAATGTTAAATGTATGTTGCTCTACTTATTCTTTAAACACGTAACTACGGATTGGTTCATTGGTTCCAGTGTATTAGCTTTTTTTCCGAAAAACTAAATCGCCTGTTACCTTACTAGAGTTGGGTCAATTTCCAGTGAACAAGGCTAAACCGGGAGGATTTTATGTTAACCGGTTGAACCCACATTTGTCACTATGATACCTTCTGGAAAATGAAATTAGCAATTTATGAGTCTAAATTCAATTTTTATTTCAAGCAATGTTGAGCAGTAACGTTAATAGTTCAACTAGCATTCCTTCTCAATAGTGTCATTGTTTTCTAAATCAAATTGATTAGTAGAAGCTTAGCTCTCTTACTGATCAAGTAATGCCTCCACACAAACTACATTTTCAGATTAAACATTAATTGGCGATTATTGGTAATTAAACAGAGATTTAAAAAAGAAATGCTGGAAATGCTTGTTTTAAAGCATTTTCAACTTATCATATTGCATTTACAATTACAGGTTCCATATCATACACATTTTCAGGTTCCTACTTGTATTTTTAGTTTCCACTAACATGTTTATTGCTATGTGGCCAGAGGGGGGCGAGTATTCTACTTACATCCCCCGAGAACTGTCAACTTGTGTATCTGCAAAAGTGGCATGGCATAGCTAAAATCGCTATCGCCTAAAAAAGGCTACTGGCTAATGTGTTAGCAATTTACACATCCAGCAGACAATGAGCAACATTATCATGCCTGCCTTTCGAGTCACAAGCATATAAGCATATGTGTAACAGGCCTATATATATATATATATATATATATATATATATATATATATATATATATATATATATATATATATATATATATATATATACATATGCTGCTTTGATTTTAAAGTAAGTCTTTTTGAGTGTTATTTGGGTACAAACTCTTTTATATTTTATTTTGCAATTACAGTTTGATCTTAAAGGTCTTAAAGCTACATTTATATATTTTGGCCACCAGGAGACAGAAGAGCACTAACACAAACAGTCCTGACATCTAAAAAAAACAAAACATTATCACCTTAAATGGCTATGGCTGATGGGTCAGCAAGCAGTTGCCTACTTACATTTAGCAGACTTTAACAACACATTATCTGGAGTCTTGTTTTTGGCAACCAACCAAAGTAAGTCCAATACTGTCCATTTGGCACTGGTGGTCTTCACAAACTCCAGTAAAGATAGCTGGGTCTTTTAGCTGGTGGCTTTTTGACTTTGTCCAACATAGACAAAGACATAAAGGTAAAGAGGTAAAGAAGTTTCTCTGTATGGTCCTTTCCATAATATAGTCAGACGCATATAACAATTTGAGCTTTTCAGTGGCAAAAAAAAAATTGCACTCTGTCCAATGGGATTACAAATATTTTACAAATTTCTTTTCACTTCCCCTGAAATTAGTTTCATAGGTAAACATCATCACAAGTGAACAGCGCCCATTTTGTTTTCTTGATTTTTTTTAAGTAGAACTAAAAATGACCTCTAAGTTTATGTTTTTGTGCAGAAGTGGATATAACTGAATGTGATTTGATGGGTGTTCATAGTAAAACTAAGCTTTGACCTTTAAAGTAAACAAACAGCAGTTGATATTTTCAGCATATCTTTGTAAAAATAAAAGAGGTGTACTGCTCGAAGACAATAGAGTGCTGACACTGTACCATTACCACATTTGGTCCACTATGGATGCAGCACAGCACTTCAGCAACAAAGAGTCTGTGTGGTTCACTGGCATTACAATGGTGTTGCCTTCCCCAAACACCTCAAATAATGCTCTCATTGTCTGGGTCTTCTTTGTTTTTCCCAATGCTGATGTTGGCGTGTCCATTATCCACCGTGTTACCCTCTGGTCCGTTTTCTTTAGCCTGATTCCTCAATGTTAACTTCTTCTGTCTCTTGACAACTGTGCGGCCTCCCCAGAGTATGTTGGAAAGGCAGTGGAGTCCAGTGATCAACCCCAAGAATGTCATCCTGAAAGTAAAGTACATAAGAACAAGTTACATATAACTTTTTACTTCAACAAAGGGCTTTCATTTGGATTTTTTTTGTCTTAGTTCTGAACAAAACATTATTCTATCAAGTGAAACTGCTATGCTATAGTAGCAAACAAAGTTAAAAGCGTGTAAACAACTGTGGGATTAGCAAGAAAGTCACTGAACGATAAAGAGAGCTGTAAGTGCTAGCGAAGTTTAAATGGAAAGCGGATAATTAGCCGCTGTAATGGAGAATATGACAAAATCAACTGCGTTGAGCTACCAGAGCAAGATGCTATCAGCTTACTGTTGCACGTCAGCCAAGCAGGAGGCAGTTTAATGACTAAAGTGGAGCCCGCTCCACACATGCATAGTTATGTCCAATTACGTGTTCAATGTAGCCAGCCTGTCAGACTCGCATATCTGTGATCTTAAGTAACCACGATTTGCTGATTTGAAAATATAAGCGATCGCCCAAGCCTATATGAAGGTAAATATGGAGCAAAATGTGAGAGCTTGTAGGTGATGTGAGTCCTTCATGTGAGAACGTGTAGAATACAATGTGAAAGGATTTTATTTCATTTAATTAGAGGCCGTCTGGCTAGTAAGCTAACCCTAGCTTGCTTATTCCACCAAGCTTCCATGCTACACTAAATGAGCCATACAGTCTTTCATCTGGCGATAAAACCCTGCTCTCCCTGCTCTACTCGCTCGGACCTCAAAAGCACAAATGCTTAGGCAAAAATTGGTTTTGGACCACATGTTCAGCAACGAGTGTTGCAAAAGTCAAAGCACACAGATTTGCCACTTTGTGATCAATTGGAGAAGTTGTAATCACCGAGTAGGGGCTATGCTGGAAAAAGGACTCAAGAAAAAAATTAAATGATGCATTAAAAGTGAGCAGGTACATGGCCAGTACAGCTCAGTTGGTAGAGCGGGTGCACCTATGTAGAAGTTTACTTCTTGATGCAGAGGACCAGGGTTTGACTCTGACCTGTGGCCCTTTGCTGCATGTCATTTCCCTTCACTCTTTCGTTTCATGGGTTTATCTGTCCTGTGAAAATAAATGGCTAAAAATGCCCCAAAAATATTTTTAAAAACGTTAGCAGGTTCAATTCTATTCATGTAAATATCCATATGCACGTTTGTGATTTTTTTTCTGTGACTATAAGTTCAGCCCCCATGTGTGTGAATTTTTTTATTTTTTATTGTGTGTGCAGTTTAAGGCCTCTATTTGACAGGCTGAAGACGTGATGGGGGAGAGAACTATCAGATATCACTCTGTTACACTTTTAAACTAATCTGTTCGCATTCCATGAGCAAGCAAAAACATGAAAAAAACTTTTTGTCTTCCACAATCAATACACATAAATGAAATACCAAGACAACTGGGTAAAGAAAATCTTTACAATAAGGTTTTAAAACTTCACATGTCCATTTTTGTTCACAAACATGGATTTAATTAAAGCCATATATGAAGTAGTGAGTGACATTCCCTGACAATTTTAAATATTAAGTAAGGGTAACATTTTACCGACCTTGAAGTTGGAGCAGCAAGCCACGTGTGTTTTTCCAGACTCTACACTCATGATGCTGCTGTGAGGAGAAAGGAATTAGAAAAACACACTGCAAAGCACCTGCAGAAAGACACCAAGATTATGAGCTTTCATCTGATGTCATCATCAATTTCTTCAAAATATACATAATTTCAAAATGAACTCCTTTCCTCCTTAACTCTATTTTGTGATAACATAACTGGTTAACAATCTCAGTGTGTAAAGCAGTGTGATTTTATAGGAAGGAAGCTTAGAATTTAAGCTTTGTTACCAAATCTACATTGTTAGTCATTTATTCATGAATTAATTAATTTGCTAATGTATTCTCCAAGCATTGTTTGCACTGTCCATATTTGTCTAGCCCGGCTGATGTCTTGTATAAATGTATTTTTCCTTATGTAACTGTATTGTTGTTTTAGTT
>NC_045755.1:5193997-5194119 GCF_008692095.1 Etheostoma spectabile
GTCTTTCCATATCGATGTCCTGTACAAATGTATGTCCCGACGTGCTGTAACCATGTTTTATGCAGAACAGGAACCTGCTGCAAACCAGTTTTCATCTGAGTCAGGCCCGTTTAACATTGTAA
>NC_045755.1:5194129-5200082 GCF_008692095.1 Etheostoma spectabile
CTTTTTAACTTTCCTGTATAATAAATATAAATGAATGAATATCTGATCACAATACAGACAATTTACCGGTAATTTACACAGGTAACAAGATTTCCTCAGTGCATCTTAAAAAAGCCATTAGTGTAGAGTAAGAGGGACAAAAACAGTATTTACCTGAGATGCTGCAGTAAACCAGAAGCAATCTTTAATCAGTAACCCAGCTTCTCATGTCAACTTGTTGACCATGTAAATAAAAAGCTCTCCAACCCATCCAGCACTCACACACACACACACAACACACACCGACACGCCCCTACACAGAAGCCCTGCTCCGGTTAAGTAATGCCCAGCAAGCTGACAAGCACCGGGAGCTTCAGAAGAAGTAGAATACATCATTTATCAATTCCATTTTTACACTCTGTTGTTACAGTTAAACACAACATGCACAGACCAAAATAGACACACATGCTCAGGACCTATATATGCACGGAGAGATGTCAGAGTTGACCACCCTACTTGGTGAAACTTGGTAAACCCTCCAGTTGCCAAGAAATACCCTATGGACTGATGGCTAGTGCCAACCCAGAGATTCATATTCTGAACACTCATATTCACAGTCTGTGCACACTCACACATCCTCCTCTGTGAACATCATAAGCTTCCCAAATATCCATCCTTTTGTATGCACAACAAAAAGCCGCAGCGTGAAGCTGTCCAAAGCTTATTTTACCAGCCTGCTGTCTCTGTTGGTTTTGTTTTCAAAGACTGAAATGCTTTTCCTCTCCTGCAGAAATTCAGCTTTTGTAAGGCTGGGTGTTCCCGAGGCCTAATCAAAGTCTTCCTGTTAAATGATGGCCCTTAACAATGGCTTTGTTATGGTTTTGGTATTTTGTTCTGTATTCTGTCCTGTAGTTTCTTCTGTTTTTTGGTCTTGTATCATCTCGTCTTATTGTTCTAGTCTGTTCTGTCTCGTTTTGTATTTTAACCTGTTTTCTGTTTTATTCTGATAGTCTGGTTTTCTGTCTAGCCTTGGCTTATTTTACTTCCTGTCTTTTGGTTTTCCCGCCCCTGTGATTACCTGATGTTGTTCATCTGTTTCATAGCACTTGTGTCACTTGCCTCTGTTACCTTGTTACCCTGTGTGTTACCCTGTGTGTTACCATGTGTGTTACCCTGTGTGTTACCCTTTGTCCTTTGTCAGATCATTTTGTGTTTGTTCCTGTCAGTGTGTTTTGGTCAGTGTGTCTGTTTGTTTGTATCTCCCCTGTGGCTTTTGTGTTCCTGTTTTTGGTTATCCTTTTCTTTTTGGACTTTTTGGATTTTGGACTTTGTTTTTTGCCTGCTTCGGTTTGTACTCCTTGTGTCGTATTTTTGCATGTTTGGATCCCTTTTTGGATATCCCTGTTTTTTTGTTAATAAATCCTCAACACAAACTTTCCCCGGCCTGCCTGCCTGCTCTCTGCGCTTACATTTGTTAGAGTACATCAGATATTGAAAATATCATCAATTTGGGATTTTTTGTCAACTATATTTCATATTTGGTCATTCATATTTTCATTGCAGTAATGCCATATAGAGTTTAGCAAATTTACATTTAAACTGCACAAACTACAAAAATGGTTTTTTGCTTACTTTGATTGCTAATAGTTGATAACCTGTATCACTTCATTGAACGGGCGTTACCAGTGGTTAACAGCCTCATAGATATGGGTTAGAATGTTCAAAAGGCTGTTATCATCTATTCATGCTGTAATGGTCGCTGTTGTGGCATTTTTCCATTATATGGTACCTGCTTGCCTTTTAGGTTTTCCTCTACAAAAAAAAGTCCCTATGACCTGCAAACAGGTCATTTTTTAGTACCACCTAAGTCGAAATTCCAAGCGAGCTGAGGCGACACCAAAAGGTGACGTGAAAACCTGCAGACTACTGATTGGTCGGAGAGAATCATCAGTAATCACTGCGTCATTGCTAGCAACAGATGGGGGCGTTTTAAATAGTTTAGCCAGCGGTGTTTTTTTTTTTGCTGCCTCCAGCTTCTTTTGAAACAAAAGGTCAAGGCAGGGCAGTTTCCTGCGGCGTTGCTATGACGACCAGCCACACTCGCCTCAGGCATGAGGCAGCCCTAAATCTGCAATGGAAAACAGAGGATGGGGCGCCACGGCCGAGCCGAGCAGAGCAGAGCAGAGTAGAGCATGTACTAGAAGTGGGTAAGCGCCATTGGTGCACCATCCGGAATTGGGAAGCAATTATCAACAACATCGGCAACCAAGCGAGCCAGAGACACTGCAGTAACGTCTTTTGAATGGTTTTGAAGCCCAAGTGTTGACGTTTATACTATGACAGGTATCAGGTGTGATCTAGCATCTACCCAGCATCAGAGAAGTTTAAATACATTCTACTGAGTGTCTTCTCATTTGAAAACATATTTTATCTGTAATGGCGCATTGTCAAGATGTATATTAGTTGACCGTTAACTATGTTGTGGTTCTAATTCAAAAATAAATTGAAATTAATGGTTGACCTGATAAAGAAAAGTACAAGTTGTTAGCCATGCTAGGTCTACCATAGAAGTTATGGGCTAAAATAGGGAAACTGCAACTATCTATTACCTGTCAACTGGTTTGCCCAGAAATTCCACCTCATAAGCAACATACATTTTTCTTTGAGAATATAACCCTCAATTTGAACCGTCCTCTCAGGGTATTGGATCAATCGCTCAGGATGGACGTTAAAACCAGGTCCAAGTTGGGTTTAATAAGAATCCAAAAGAATATGCATGCTACAAACTTTGGTGATGTTATTTGATAGAAAACAGACTCAGTAATTGCTTCAGTTGGAGGACTAGGGGTGGGAATATCCTTACGATTTGATTGAGATGCAGAGCCCAATGATTAGATTCTAAATTTATTATTATTACCAATTATAAAACCGAACAATTTTTTCATGTACATTTCCATGTATGACTAAAAAAAAATACATACAGTATAGCTTTTGTTAGTTTTTGACATATACAGTATTTGTCACACACAAGTTTTTTTTTTAATAATAGATAATTAACATCAAATCTTTCTAGACAGAATCGCGATGCATTTAAGAATCCATTTTTTTCCCAACCCTATGGAGAACTGATGGATTTTTCATTAAAATTGAATACATTTGATTTGGACATCTAAAGGATACATTACAAAATTTTATTCTTAAACCAGATCCAAGTTGGGTTTAATACTACACCGAAAGAAGATACATACGTGTATGCATATTTGGTTTATTTGACAGAAAACAGATTCAGTAATTGCTTTAAATACAGAAAAGAAATGTGTTCAGTTGGAGGGATTTTCAATTAGTAATCCATTAAATTTGAATGTATTAGATTCTAATTTGGATATCTGAAGGAGAACACCAGTCTGAGCTGTCAGGACTTTTCAGTTCAGTATGCTGCAGGCTCGGCACTCACAGCTGGTGATATGCTTGTAGGTGTAGTGTTTGATCGTGCTGTCAAAGCACTGCAGAGTCACTGGTATCTTCTCTGAGCTCAACTCCTGACAGCATGTGCACTTCTGCTCCACCTGCAGCTCACCGTGTAACACAACACTGTTGCAATGACCCAAGGCGGGGGGGGGGGGGGGGGGGGGGGGGGGGGGGGGGGGGGGGGGGGGGAGAAAAGATGTGTTATTTTAATTTCACCAAGGCATGGCTAGGCAGTTTTATTTATATAGCACATTTCAGCAACGGCAATTCAAAGTGCTTTACATAAAACATTACAGAGCAATTAAAAACGAAGAAAGATTTAAAACATTAAATACGAGAATAAAAATTGACAGTGCAGTATAAGAAATTAAAGAAAGGCAACATCAAAAAGAAAGGTCTTCAGCCTTGATTTAAAAGAACTGAGAGTTGCGGCGGACAGGCTGTTTTCTGAGTGGTTTTTCCAGATACAGTATGTGGTTAAAATAAAGAAATTCTGAGCTAAGGCACAGGTGGAGTAGACAGGGAAGATGGAGGAGAGAGAGGGAGCGTGACAGACAGAGGCAGGAATAGAGATGTGTTATTGTGTCCTCAACCAGCGTTCACATTCAGGAAAGTCTCTAAAATCCACATGGGACTGAAGGGGGAAACATTAGGTCCTCAGCATGACCACTAAAAACCTCAAAATGTGTTAATTGGCTGTGCCATAAGTCTTGCTATTTATAAGTGGCAGGTATTTGTCTTACCTGGGCTGAGACACACATTGGCCCTGACACACAGGTATTTGCATGACGCTGGTACAGTTGTTTACGGTGACAGTGATACTGGTCACCTTTGGAGCACACCTATGGTTACCTGAAGACAGGGGAAAGTATTACAGGAGGAAATGTGATATGCAAAACACTTAGGAAAATGTGAAGATGTTTACGTATGTATCAAGTTAAGACTTACATGTAAAGCAGCAGTGTTGATCATCCCAAATTCTGTCCTCCTGGGGAATAGATCATAACAGCTAAATGTTAAATGTTTGTTGTTCTACCTATTTATTACACACTTAACTAAGGCTTGGTTCTAGCGTATCAGCTTTTGTTTAAAAAAATCTTTTTTCCCATGGTTAACTAGCCCCTTACATTTTTACATTATGCATGTCTAGCAAAACTTATTTCTTTCCCCACACACAAGTTAAGGCTTGTAAGATGTTATAGTTATGAGTTTTAAGCATCAGCAGGGGGTGTGCACTACCTCCTGACACTCTACTGTGGGACAGACTCTAGTCTCAGTCTGAATACCCTCTTTGCTGCAATTATATGACATGCAGGGATGGGCTGCGTCCGTCCATCTGTCTCCAACCTACACACACAATGACAGATATTATGACCAGACACAACAGTGCAATGATTCAATTCCAAAAATGTGTTTTTTCCCCTCTAAGGGAGAAGAAACACCTGCCTTTACATATCTACTGAATACCGTCATAAGATCAATCACAACATACCTTGTATGTTTGTCCATTATAACTGCATGTCTTCTCAACTGGAAAATGAATGGTGGTGGAATCACGTAAGGAAAGGAAAGTATCTGAGATTAAGCCAACTATTGTAAAGTATCATGTGCCAGTGCTTACCACAAATCTCATCACCACAGCAAGAGGTGTTTACCAGTACAGCATTAGGGCCACACAGGGGAGCTGGCTCAGGACGTTTTGGAACACACTTCTCTGTACGAGTCTGGTTGTTGCATGTACACATTTGACAGCCGGACTGCCATACCTCACCAGGCTGGAAGACAGGTATAGAAATACCTTTTCAATCTAGAATCCAATCTAGAGTCACAGATTTTCCCTACTGATGAGACAAAGATACTCACTAGCATGGGCTCACCGAGTGGTCCTTTACAATCTGATGGAAGAGCCACAAACTCTACATTAACACTAGTTATGACAACATATGTCTAGGTGTGAGTGTCAGCCTTATGTTACTCACAGGCACAGTCAGACACACAGACGTGTGAGTGATTTCCTGCCCTGAAGTGTCCGCTGGGACAAAAACAGCCTGCCTTGGTTTTCTCAAGCGAGGCTCCTGGATATTGTCTCCTGTATAGAAAACAGAAGACAAATAGGAATGGTGGAACTCTTGACAGGGGAACATTTTGGATTTAATAAGGTGAGAATCAAATGTCACAACAAGTGTAAGGGTGTTATTTGGTAAAAGTAAACTTTGCAAACCCTCCATCGCAAAAGTCATCCAGCTTGTTATGACATTCTCTGTAAACCAATCCTTTTGGACATGTCACATCTGAAACATGAACAAAAGCATGTTAGCATTGACATGTTTAATCAAAGCATCGTTATAGGTCCATAAAACACAAATGTGCGCAAAAACATTAAAGGATACGTACTACAGCTTCCATCAGTCAGTTCTCTCCAGTCAATACAGAAACCAGCCTTCTTGCATTCATCAGCAGCTTGTTCTAGTGAAGAGCAAGGACCATTTCTGCATGAATCAAACTC
>NC_045755.1:5200092-5209768 GCF_008692095.1 Etheostoma spectabile
TTTTTAGAGTTCAGATTCACATGCCAGCTGCAATTTGAAAAGACTCTGAGGAAACAGAATAGGATAGATTGCAAGTCAGTAGTTAAAGAATGTACCAAGATGCAACAACTCAAAACATACACAGAGAGACAGACAGCCAAGGTTCAACACCATTGACAATAAAAGAAACAATATAAAGCATATGTTTTCTAGGGTGGCACTAGGAGGTTGTTAAGCTGTAGCTTGAGTGTATGGGGTGACTATGTGTCAAGGAGAAGATAATAAGATAAGAAGATAGTAAAGGAGAAGATTGGCGCCTCTCTTTCATGATATACAGTTTGAGCAAACACAAACACTAAACACACTCAATTCTACCACCAATTCCCTAAAGAGGTGTGTGTAGCTTACGGGTGGTCTAGCAGCTCGCATAGTGGGCTAGCAGGGCAAGGGGTTGGAGTGGGTATGATAGTTGTTCCATGACAAGGTCTGTCCCTTGGTGCAGAAGCACAGGCTGGCTTCAGCGGGTCAGCGGACACCCAGTCATAGGCCGTCTTATCACAGCAACTATCATCCTCGATCTGCCCTCCTTTACGGATACATGATCCACCACCACATACACCTGGAGAGAAGATGGAGAGGTGCAATCTAATGATTAATATACACATATACATTTGAATTGACATAAGCACTCTATATACAGCTTTTAGCCACATTTAGCAAATTGCTCTGTTCTCTGGCCCACATGTAGACCATATCAACTGTATGCAGACATTCCAGCAAACAACCCTCAAACAAGCAGCATTTATGCTATCTAAAAAATTAACAGAAAGTGACTGGTGAAAAAAGTAGGGGTAAAATGTGAGCAAGCAAATTGGGTCACAGACAAGTTTCTTTGGGATCAGTGTTTCTTTCTGCCTTCTAGTGGTCAAGAAATGTTCAACACAGCTTTAAACTAAACATACTGTTTGGCTTTTATAGCCTACAAGCCCTATAAGCAGCATGTTGACTACTGTTGAAAAATATGACAGACAAGATTAAGCTACTAAAATTTCCAATAAGCTGTGATTTTTTTGCATTAACTGAAAATCCACTCTACACACAAACACCTAATGTTTAAATGGATATACAATATGCACTTCACCACACACATGCACCATCCTTTTTAATCCATTACCCACCACATTGTCCCTGGGTGTTGTTGAAGAAGTGTTCCATAGCCAGACTGACCACCAGGGTATACCCGGGACTGAGGGAGACATAAGAGCGGACCTCTGGGATGTAGATTGACACTATGTACCCTGTGGTCTCAAACCTCAACCCATGTTCCTCATATGGGGGCTCAATGGTTACGTTGTTCAGAGTGGCCTAGGGCAGATTAGATTAATAGCAAACCAACTTGCTCATTCTTTCAATAGAGTATAATATTCGTGAATAGTAGAAAAGACTTGAAAACATTATTTATCAAAGAAAATGATTATCCGCAATTTTATAGCCAAATAATATAAATAATATGTTTGGCATAGTGACATTGCATACTATAAATAAATTCAGTTTTATTGTATCCTACCTGCACTTCAAACATATCAGGAAGGATACTGAGTGCAGCTATGGTGTTCTGATATTTCAGGATGATGCCTTTAGCACAGGAGCCTTGGAGTCCCTGCACACAGTAGAAGTTGTCCACAGCAATGGTCAGATTATGATGTGGGGACTGCTCCTCCACCAGGATGTAGGTGCAATCGTCCAGGAAATCAAAGGTTACACCTTGGAAAGAGATGTAGTGGGGATCTCCATATAGCTCACAGCGACCTGGGGAGGGTAAGAGGTGATTTTAGTAGGTATGGACAGAAAACAAGAAATATATATATATATATTTTTTGGATTTTTAAGGATTTGCCACGTCAGCAGCATGGCTATAGAGATGGCCTTTGTTGGTCGGTAAATTCACCAGTTTTGTCAGGGCTAAAATATCTTACAACTATCGGATGGATTGCCTTTAAATTTAGTATACATTGTACATTCATGTTTCCAAAGGGTTAATTGTAATGACCTCGGGGATCCCTTTCTTTATCTTTAGTACCATCATCTGATCAAATTTTACATTTGTCCAAAACATCATTACCTAATACTGCAAAACATTCCCATCAGCCCCAGCTGAGTGGCAAACTGTTAGCACTTTAAACAAAGAGGGTGACCATAGTAAATATTACCTGCTAAAAATTAGCCTGTTAATGTTGTCTATGTCAGCATGTTAGCATCAGCAGGCCGATGTTAGCATTTAGTTCAAAGCACCAATGTCCTCGAGTACAGCCCCACAAAGGGTGGTGTTATAAGGAGATACGTCAGTGCGGATTGGTTTAAGGGAATTGGGAGCAAGATTACTTGAGGCTCTTGCAGCACTTTGATCTCTAAAATAAAACAGCCTGCCTAACCACACACAACAAACACTCAGATATTCAGTAGCTATGTAGAGGAAAATATTAAACATAAAAAAGGAGGGATAAATGAGGGCTGACAAGAACAGTGGCAGAGACAACAAGGATACACTTACAGTCACACTTCCATGTTTCACAGCATCCATCTGAGATTCTTGTGACCTGGTCTCTGGGGCAGTTTGGAATTGTAGACTCTGGACAAACAACCGAAGTCAACTCTATCTTCCCATCTGTACAGTTTTTATGAAAACAGTCCTCTGTCCACGTCTCACCACAATTCCACTCTTCTCTCCTCTTCAGGTCTTTACACTTACACACTGGTGGAGTGGAAGTTTGCATTGTATATTCTGTCATGATTGTGCCAGCTTTTTCAGAGGTTGTCCGTTCAGTGGTGGTAGTCCCATTTGTAAATTCTTCCGTTGTTGACATCTCAGTGATATAGGTTGTTGGTGGACCCATGGGATATGTAGATGTCACTGAATGAGACTTTGTTGTTTCTGGGAAGGTAGTGGGAGAGTTCACTGTTATAGTTACTTCAGTCTGACCTGAGGTTTCAGCAGATGTAGCAGTGGTTTCAGAGGTGGTTGATAATTGAAGTGTCGTTTCTGTTGGCTGTTTTGTTGTTGGTTGAAATATGCTGGTATCTGTTGGTATAACTGTCTCTGTGGGCTGTGAATCTGTTGAGGCAGCAGTTGTCACTGAAGTAGTAGTGTTAATTCTAGTTGTAGATGGTGTGGTGCTCGAGCTAGTGATGGTTCCTGTTGGGTTTGTCACTTCTGTAGGGGTTACTGGGGCTACAGTGGTAGTTGAGGTAGTTGTTGGTGTTGGTGTAGAAGTGGTGGAAAGCCCAGTTGACAATTTTTCAGTAGTAGTTGAGACATTGGTGACCATTGTCATTGGTGTAGAGGTGGTGGGAGGCGTTGTCAACCGTGTTTCAGCTGTAGTTGTTGGTGTAGAGGTTGTGGAAAACATGGTTGTTTCAGTGGTAGGTGAAGCAGTTGTACTTGCTGGTACAGAGGAGATGGAAAGCCAAGTTGACCATATTTCAGTAGAAGTTGAGACATTGGTGACCATTGTCATTGGTGTAGGGGTGGTGGGAGGCGTTGTCAACCGTGTTTCAGCTGTAGTTGTTGGTGTAGAGGTGGTGGAAAACATGGTTGTTTCAGTGGTAGTTGAAGCAGTTGTAGTTGCTGGCACATAAGAGGTGGAAAGCCCAGTTGACCATTTTTCAGTAGAAGTTGAGACATTGGTAATGGTTGTCATTGGTGTAGAGGGGGTGGGGGGCGTTTCAGCTGCAGGTGTTGGTGTAGAGGTGGTGGAAAACATGGTTGTTTCAGTGGTAGTTGAAGCAGTTGTAGGTACAGAGAAAGTGGAAAGCCCAGTTGACCATTTTTCAGGAGTAGTTGAGACATTGGTGATCATTGTCATTGGTGTAGAAGGGGCAGGGGGCGTTGTCGACCGTGTTTCAGCTGTAGTTGTAGGTGAAGAGGTGGTGGAAAATATGGTTGTTTTAATGGTAGTTGTAGTTGCTGGTACATAGAAGGTGGAAAGCCTAGTTGACCATTTTTCAGTAGTAGTTGAGACATTGGTAATGGCCGTCATTGGTGTAGAGGTGGTGGAAAACATGGTCGTTTTAGTGGTCGTTGAAGCAGTTGTGGTAGGAGTGGTAGACGTAAAAGTGGTGGTAGGTGTAGGGGTGGGTGGAGGTGCTGTTGGAGTAAAGGTGGAATTAATGCTAGGTGTTTTTAAAACAGGTTCTGTGCAGACACATAATATACTGTTATCTAAAACATTTAAAAAGCTAATTGCCACAAAACCCATTTTTTGTTTTGCAAGGCAATAGACACATGCAACAGAAAATGTAGAGGATTAATTCATACTTACGACAGTTTATTGTTCCATTTTCACAGCGGCTAACAAGTATAAGAGAGTCAGAAATAGCCAGATGTCAATGCACCAGTAATTTTCAAAAATTGTATTTTTTCATATTGGTTACAATGAAATTGTACATATTTAGACGTACTGTATATACATTATGAATGGCCTAACTTACCACTTCATAGACTGTATCATCACCGCTGCCCCAGGCTGAATGACAGTGTCATTAAAATAACAGGTGCAGTTGCTCAATTTAGTGCATTCACTAGTATTTTCATCATAGTATGGCACTTCCCATGAACATCTGGGGTAGCAACCTTTTACAAGAATAAACAAATTGTGTTCTTTATGGTTGCAAACACTGACTAGAAAAAAAACACTCAATTGATTTCCCAGGATTTTACTTAAATGCCAGGTTTGTGTTCATTACTGCAAGAATTAGCACAAACTAAGTTACATTAGGACATTATTTTCACTTTTCATTTTCATTAAATTCAACTGATGACTGAAAATTAAGATATGTTCTTATATTTAAATACAACTGAAAAAGTCTGATTACCTTCCAGCTTGTGTTTGATGTAGTTGTCTTTGCCGCAGGTTAGCATCTCACCACAAGCTTCATAGTGCCAGCTACACTGGCCTTGCTCGTTGTAGAAGTCACAGTAGACCGCTAAGGTTTAAATTATCCCAAGTTAAATTGTTATAGTTTATGTTTTGCAAACATCCAATAACAATTGGCAGACTTGGCTAATTTGATTGATTACTTTATTTTTGTCTCTTGCACAGTGTCAGTCCTCTGCATAATGACCAAGAAAGATTTTAATATTAACAAAACATTATGTAAAAATATATAAATTATGTGAAATACTAGTGAAAAGATACTTTGATACAGTATTTACTTTCAAATTGTCCGACTTTAATTTACTGTATGTGTCAAGTTATTGAAATCTTTAGCAGAAAAGTAAACTTAACAGAGAGGTGTTGCATTTTTAGCATTCTTAGCACAGCCCTGTAAAAAAGTGAATTTGGCCTTGTGATCTAATCAATGTTCTTTTTAGGGATTTTAGTTTTACAGTTTTATTAAATGTCACATTACTGTTACCTCCCTCCCATCTGAAAAAAATATGACTTCAATAGTTAAGTTTGAACTAACGTTAGTAAGGGGGGGACAAGGGTCCTAACTTACGGCACAAATCAGGTGTCCTCCATTTTACACACACGTCCTGGTCACTGCAGGCCTCTGCGTAGGCTGCCACAGCTGTGCAGAAGCCCAAGAACTTCCCTTCAAACTCACAGGAGCAGGACTCCTGAACACAGGCTTGGTAGTAGGGTTCTGGCTCCACCTGTGGATTGTAGAATACCCAGAATAGACGTTAAGGGCTCTCTATAAAGGGTATTACTGTATGTGTTGGAAGCATGATAAATATGTAAAATGCATACCTTTGAGTGGCAAGCATTGAATATGTCTCCTGTAATGATCATACAGCGCCGCTGGGCCCAGGCTAAGCAGTAAGAGTTGCGTTCACATGGAAATATCTCAGTGGTCACATCAGAGCAAGGGGGTGTGGCGGCTTTCCAGCTGTTGCCAAATGCCAGGGGACTGGACACCACTAAAACAAAAAAGTTATTGTGTTGTTTTGACCACCATGATAAAAGTAAAAGTCTGGCATTAAAAAGAGAAGACCCATTTACCTGCTGAGCCACTTATCTGTAGGTCATTCATCTCGTTGAAGTCAAAATTCCCACAGAGGCCACACACTCTGTTCTGCAGGAGAGATTGTTTAAAAAGTTACAAAATTACACTTCAAATTAAAGGAAGTGCTGACTAGATGGATCTATCAGCGGTGGTCAATGCTGAAACATAATGTTTTCTGATTCTGCCAAAGTTGGACATTTTCAAGCAAAAAGACATTAAGCAATTGTACAAAATGTGGATTTAAATTTAAAAAAATCACCTTATTTTAAGTAGTTTCTAATATTAATGTGTACTGATACATTAACCACTACATTTTAAAAATCCCTTACCCTCCAGTATTCATGCAGCTCTATGGTGATCCGGGTGTGTTTGTCCCAGATGAGAGTTATCCCTCTGCTTGGCACTGAGATTATGATGTAGAGTCCCACAGTGTGTGTGGAGTAAAGTGAATGGTCCTGCAGAGTCCAGCCTTTATGATGGCGTCTGGTCACCTTCATGTCACTCAGTGTCAGGGTGACCTCGCCCTTTTAGGACAGCACAGGTACAACTCATTATGACAAAATCTTTTTTTTTTTAAGTATTAGGAAGTAGTTACCAGACTTTACAGATTCTATTGATCTGCCATAAAATCCAGAATATATTAATTCTATAATGATGACAGAATGATCCGAGTATGTAAGTGTGTGAAGCAATTTGATGAAAATTAGAGAATAGAGGAATGGATATCACAGTATGACAATAGTAAGATCAATGATAAACATGTGGACAATAGCTTAGGGTGTAAGTGAAGAGAAATATGAATCCCAGAAACAGTCATCCACCTTAAAGTCGAGGACGATAGAGCGAGAGCAGGTAAGCGCCTCATCACAGCAGGGGACACTCTCCGCTCTGACAGAGAAGGTGCCGTTTCTATTTCCACAGTCATCCTGAAGTAAAAAGATCACAGTTAGAAACATACACTTATAAAAGATATGGTAGACTTTAGCCTATACTTTTTTTAAATGCCCTGTAGTATTTTGTTGATACACTATGTCCTTCACTGTGTCTGTGATGCATTGGAGGCCAAAACTTCAGCAATGAAACATGTGGGCAGTGGACTTTGTTGCCACTGTCTTGTTTGGTCTCACCTCTGCAAGCGTGTATTGACATTGTCCATCAAAGCGGTACCATTTGGAGTCAAAGGTCTGGTAGTGTCCGTTCCCGTAAACTTGACACTTCCCATGGCACGGCTCGTCTTTGCAGTCCCACTGACCCTGACCACAGGTACTGCAAGATAGAGTGATGTAAAGCGTTCAAATATAAAAATGAACCAATAGAAAAAGCAGCAATGATGCAGGCGTTACCATGTTTTACAGTTGGTTTTGACATGCTGTCCTGCGTTGAATACTTTGCCACTGTACACACAGGTGCAGTTGTGCAGAGAAGCACAGTTTCCACGGTGATCTTCGTACTGGTCATTTGGGCAGTAACAGCCACTCTCACAGGTAATTTTGGCACCCTGGAAATCACACCAAAAGGAAATCTTTTAACTCAAGGAACTGTTTTACACTTCATCACAATTAAGGAAACCTGTTCTGGACAAAGGGGATATGTTAGGGATGCAATTCACTGACAGGAAGTTTACGTAAAAATAAAAATGATGTAGTGGCTCTTAATTGTGAGAAAAAGATCACATCATACAAATATGTTCAGTAAGAATGTATTCTATAACAATACAAGACTAAGCAAGCATATACATACACATATATCTTGACCTACCATTGGTTTGCTGAGACTGTCACAGGTTTTCTGAGCTGGGTTAACAGGATTCTCGGAGCAATGAACACAAACCTTCCCATTTTTGCACCCTGATGCAAACAATCATTAAATTAAAACATTATTATAGAGATGTTTTATGTTATTAATTTTTTTTTCAAATATCTTCATCCAGAACAGTGACACGGGGTGGCAGAGCACCATCACATGGTGTCTTTTAAGATTACAAACAATATGCTTAGACATAAGAATGCGTCCCAGGACTAAGAAAACACAGAGAGGAAAGACAGGAAAGGGAGGGGAGACCTAATAAAAACACACACAACAGTAAGGATGGTGTGTGCAGCTTACAAGCAAAACCATACAAAAACAGACACACATATAAACAAACAAACAAAAGACATTGACAGAGAGACAGACATAAGACATACGGGACCAAACACATGCACAGATGGAAGGAAAAAAGCTAAAGCACAAGCCTACAGCATGGATTTCAATGATTCAGCAACGTTGAACCAAGAGTTCAAAATCTTTACATTATTATAAAGTTAGGGATTATTTATTACCATGACTCTGGGTAAATTTCCAACAATGGAGCAAATGTAACAAAGGATCAGTATAATTTAGATATGTTTATGATAAAGAAATATGTATTTATATTTACCACAATCTTGAGAACATTTCAGTTCTCCATTCTCACAGACACTGCAATAGACACAGCATTTGGTTACAGATGTAACGAGATATACAACAAGTATGTGTATCACTGGGGTTGACTACACATTTGAGCATACTATAACAGCATTGGGAAGATTTGGTTAGGGCAGACAGTGAGAAATCAACCACTGGGAAAGTAAAGTACAGATGTAAAATGTTAAGAAAAGTCTTATTCAAGCATTTAAAGTGTCTGTAATCTGTAAGTACTTAGATGGTCAGCTCACCACTGCCGACTGTCAATAACAACAGAGCCTGGGGGTGTTGTACCGCGGTAGTAGTGACAAACGCACTCTGCCTTTGGGGAACAGATGTGTCCTTGGTTCAGGTGAGTCCCCTCCGGACAGCCACAGCCCTCCACAGGAGCGTCTTCCAGCCCACAGCGAGGGTCAGGGCCAGACAGGGAACGGCATGTGTGGTTGCAGGCTTGCATGTTGTAGGAGAATTCTTGGTTCTTCTGACATTTCAGATCTGCAACACAACATAAATATGCCACTAATTTGTATTACTACTAGTACTAATATGTGACATTTTCATTAAAAAACGTCCACTCTTGGCAATTGTAACATGTTTGTTGATTCAACCTACCGGTACCTCATCATGCTTTTATCATTAATGCAAAAGTGAAAAAAACATCAAGAGATTTTTTTTCAGTGGACTGTGAACAATAAAGTGGGA
The DNA here is from genome assembly GCF_008692095.1 of Etheostoma spectabile. Taxonomy (NCBI): domain Eukaryota; kingdom Metazoa; phylum Chordata; class Actinopteri; order Perciformes; family Percidae; genus Etheostoma; species Etheostoma spectabile. The sequence continues at coordinate 5,209,228 of NC_045755.1, forward strand.
GAATGCAGACAGAGTAAATTGTATATTTTTCAAAGCTGAACTCACTGCAGTTGGTGGCTGTCCTCCAGTCACCAATTACAACACCCATATTGGCACAGGCTTTGGCATAGCTGCCCAGGGCAACACACAGGCACTGCTGCAGACTGCTACCGCAGTTACATGTTCTTTGGAGGCAAGCCTGAAAATAAAATTCAATTTTTTTGTTAACAAGTCGCACATTGATATGTCAATGACAGTTAATTGCTAAAAAATGCCAAAACGTATTAAAGGGTTAATTTCAGTGCAAAAGGTTTACCGTGTGGTACTGATCAGTTGGGATATAACCGTGGCATGGAGCAAACACTCCAGTTCGGTTGTTCAACACAGAGCACTTTTCATCAGCAAATATTTCTGCAAAAATGCAAAATGAGATCATGATTCTGTTACCCCCATGAGGAATTCTAAGTAATGACAACAACACTGTCAGCGTGTCCATATGATACAAGGCTTTTGTGATCACGCACTGCCCACCGCCCTCCGCCACAGAGGACACGGAGGATTA
>NC_045755.1:5209778-5224329 GCF_008692095.1 Etheostoma spectabile
TGAAGAGGTAATTATCTTCACTCGAGTCAAGTCACCGGACTACATAATCATCTGAACATCGTCATACTGAGAAATACAGAGAGAGTTGTGTGGCTTTGACTTCAACGGACGTTCATTTATATCAAAAGTTACACACTAGAGCTGTAAAAGTATCTCAGACAAGCAAGCAGGTGCAAAGTAATTAGGAAATTCCAGAGTTTTAATTCCAAAGTGAAAAATATTCTTTCATGTCTGATTTATTTAGACAAATAAAATATTATGTATGAAATCATACACATATTTCCTACATTTTAAAGTAACATTTGTATTATTAATGGGTACCATTGCCTGTGTTGATGCAGGTGGGGGGTATGTTCCCCGCACAAGCACCCAGACTCCAGGACAGAGCAAAATGTTGAGCGGAGTTCTCGATGATCCCACTGCTGGTGGTGAAGTCATCTGTGGTGTCACTGTTGTGGTTTCCACAAAGACCTGAATGACGGACCGACTATGATTTACCCATGTCAGAGCATATAGACAGTTTTTTTTGGTAATTTCTTAGCCATGATGGACTTGAATCCCAAAGAATGCTGGTTTGTTGGTAGACTGAGATCCTAACCTGAGACCCCCTCTGTGTGGTTTCTGGGTGGGGTGATGTACAGCTGGATTTCAGGAAACACCTGGACTTGGATCTTCATACCAAAGGATGTGTGGACCTGGACATACATGGAGGACTGCCAGAAAACCAGAGCGTGCTCTGACAGGTGACAACGCGGTAAGTGATTGGGTGAGGGGGTTAAAAAGCCATTATGGACGATTACTAGACTACCAGACACATAACATATTTAAAATTAAGGTCCAGTCGGTAAATGCAATGGACAACAATTTTTCCCATTTGGGATTTTTTCTTACCAGACTGATGAAGTTCAGTGATCTCCTCCTCTCCAAATTTAACCATGTTATGTGAAAACATGTACATGTCCTGCAAATTCAAAAAAGAAAGACATTAATAATCAGTGACTGTAAAATACTGTTGCTTGACATTGGTTTGACGGAATATATTGTTTTAAATTCAAGTCTCAAAGACTGCTTGTACCTGAGAAAGCAGAAGAGTGACTGTTTTCAGAGACGGTGCCTCATCAGAAAACTTGATTGTTATCGTCCAGTTGAGACCCTTAAAGAATAATATAAAAATAAAAAACATTGAGTAGAATAATAAAAGAAAACATTGGTTAATGTTATTTGTTCAAAAATATTCACCTGTGAAGCCACATATGTACATTTACTGGGGAGGGCATATTGTTTGCCATCAAATGTTGTCACAAACTGCCCTTCAATGAGACATCTGGTGGGGCAGTTGTTTTCAGAGCATTTCCATTCCCCACTGTCACACAAACTGTGGGAAGAAATGAGGATGGCATGTCAATCAAAAACTTGAAATAGGATCATTATATTGATCCAACATGAAAATTTGCAATTCATGGATGTTCGGTCCGTTTTTCCGCTGACTTACCATGACTGACACTTAGATCTGCGCGTGTCTCTGGGTGAGTATCTTCTACCAGCAAAGACACAGGGGCAGCTGGACACGCTCACACAGTGGAAGCCATCTGCGTGATCATTAAGCAACTTGTCTACAACACAAGTTAATATACCTTAATACCTTAATATACCTTTATTATTTGACTCATGCAGGCAAAAAATCAATGAAACAACATGTGAAGAGCTACATCATGGAGTCAGGTAGTGCTCACCCTTTGGGCAGACACAGGATCTAGTGAGTTCTTGGTTGGAGAATCCAGGGTTTGGATTTGAGCAGCTGGGAACAAATGCCGCACCCTGTTCTACGTAAACCAGGTCTCCTGAACAACTTGGTTGCGCTGCATTAACCCACAGAAACATGCTCATCAAGGATCCAAACAGGAATTTGAGCCAAAACAATTTGAAGATCTTTAAAATCAAGTTCTAAAGATCACCTACCACATTTGGTTAAAGTTCTCCATATCTTCCAGACATAGCTGTTGTTTCCACACTGTTCGACAACTTCATCGAAGAAAGCGCAGCCGATATATTTGCTCATTTCAAAGCCGTAAATGTTCTCTTGACAGAGTTGGATATATTGAGGCGCCATGCCTCGCAGACATTCCAAGGCGTTGGAAACGAACGTCCTGCATACCTGTAAATATCATCAGAGAAACCGAACTAAATATCTGGAACTTGGACTAATATTGTATGGTGTAAATAATTTTATGGTTAAACACAGTTGAATAGATGGGTCCAAAAAATATAAAAAATTTACAAAAAAATAAGTTGCAGAATGACATTTATGACACAATATTTTGGAATTATGTTTTGGGGTATTTAATTCATACCCTGTGTTTTGCTTTCCAATGAGATCAATGATCAATGATCAAAGTACATACAGAGGAGCGGTACCAACATTGTGTTTGAACTTGTAACACTCAGTTGTTGCAACGGTTGACTTACTGGATTTACAACGGACACAGGATCTCGGGTTTGACATGTGTCCTCGGCAAGTACGCTGTCCATAACCAACTGCTTCTTGTTGCCTGATTTCATAAGAATTGTACATTCTTAGAGCTAACTGTATGCAAATAAATGTCAAAAGTTTGCATAAACATAATGTGTGTATTTGTATAATCAGTTACAGAAGAAAAACTCACATTAGCATTCATTTTACACTTATGGTTTTACTTTACTTTTGAATATTTCTCTAAACAACTAAACAATAGTTTGCAAATTTCATAGAAAAGTCATTTGTTGGCTATTATAACCCATATTTGTACTACTGCTGCTACCACCAACACTAAATTTGCTGCTACTACTTGAAATATTTCTGCTAAAGTTACTATTGCTATAATACAATATTCTAGTAATTTAACCGTCATACCTGCGATGTTGTGTTTTCCACACAGTCCAGTCATGTCGGTGCTCAGCTTCTGCTCTAGCTCCACCTTTCCAACAAGTTAAAAGAAAGACTTTAGTAAGTGAAAGTAGTGCTCGGCAGTACCAAACCATTACCAATTACTAATTAACTTATATGGATATGGAATAGGGATGATGTGTTCGGGCATCTGTGTGCCTGTATTTATGTGTGTCTGCTGTATATTGTCAACTCACCCGCAAAGAGTCTATTCCTCCAGGCACATTGTGCCAGGTGACAGACAGTGGGAGCAGCGAGCTCTTCAGTTTAGTGTAGATGCCATAGTGAAAGATATGCTGGTAGGTGTGGTCGTATGGCAGGGAAACACTGTCAGCAAATAAACACACAGTCCTGTTAAGAGGGTAACAGTGCATTTTAACATTTAACATCTTAAACTACACAAGACGGACATTGTCTTCCTCCAGATCTTGACGCATCTCAAGATAAATGATCATACAAGTCTCAAGTATTTCATTCATTATTTGATTAAAAAGCCAGAGGGGCTTCCATCTTTATCTCTAAAAAAAAATCAGATTATATCAGAGAGCATAGTAACTGATTGTAATGGGCGCTTCATCATTGTTTCAGGCAGATTATTCCACTTACCTGTTACATTAGTCTGTGTGTACGCCCCTAACTTTGACGGCGCTGAATTCATAGCTAGACTCTTATCCACTATCCCAAATATGGATACACATCATTTTATTTTCGGAGGGGACCTAAATTGTGTAATAAAATCTTGGCTGGATCGCTCAAGCACCAGAATGACCAATCCATCAAAAATTGCAACAACACTACAGTCCTTTATGGAGGATTATGGAAGCTGTGATCCCTGGACATTCATACATAATGACACCAGAGCATACTCATTCTACTTGCATATGCCTACTCAAGGATAGATTATTTTTAGTTGATAAAGAATTACTACCATCTATACACTCCATTGAATATTCAGCAATAGTTATAGAAGATCACTCCCTTGTCTTGATAGATTTCAGATTTGTTTCTCATCAATGGGAACCCCACAATGAATGGAGATTCAATACATCACTACTGTCCAATGATGCCTTCTGTTCTACTATAACTCAAGCTACTGAAGACTTTTTGTGTTTTAACTACTCAGAAGAAACAAATTCATCATTACTGTGGGAAACCCTAAAAGCTACCATCAGAGGACAAATCATTTCATACTACTCTTGCTCTAATAAGCAACGCAAAAAGACACAAACACAATCAATAAAATGGCAAGCCATCTGCTGGCCCTCCATTTCAAACACCAAGCAACATCACAACACATCGCTCAGATTAATGATCAGTCAGCGGGTCTTACAACATGTCCCCTGAAGATCAATGAAGCTTTTAATCCTCATGTTGTCCTCGGGTCAAATTGACCCGTTTTCCTATATCAATGTTCTTTTTAACTACCCAAATGTAATTACTCAAAATAACATGATTGATTCCACACAACGCTCTTTGGCAAGTACAAATCTTTCATTAATTTTGGGGTGTCTCATTCAATTTTACAACATTTTGAGAGAAAAAATTTGAGTGGTTTTGAAATAGTATTGAGTAAAAGTTGACATATTCCAGACTGTGATTATCCATCAACATCCATTCCTTTAATTTTAGTCTAAATAATTTCTAATTTCTGCTTTTCTAACTCAAAGATTAGGTAACTTTCCTATAAATGAGGTTTATTGACCCTAAATTCCAAAAACAACTGTAAAACTAAAGTTAATAAGTTACTGTTAAATATGTGTTAAATATGAAAAAAAGTGAAAAACATTTAAAAAAGCGTCAAAAGTGTTGAAAAAAGGGGCAAAACTTAAAAACATTGATAAAAAACAAAAGTGTTGATTTTCAATTTTTACGAGAAGACAACACAAGGGTTAAAGCTCACTATTCCAAACTTTATACTTCTGAACCCCCTCCTACAGACTAATACATGAAGGCATGTTTGGAACATATAGACATACTATTGATATTTTAACACAGATATCACTATATCAACCAATAACCCTATGGGGAAATATACAACAGTGTTAGGGAAATGTACAATGGCAAAACACCAGAGCCTAAAAACAAGTTTAAAGTGTAGTGAATAGTGTGATTCTTTTTTATTTTTTAGATTAAACATTTTGAGTTTATTAAACTAGATCAAGCTGATTCATCATCTGGTTTTCTGTGTTGCTGCAGTGTTCTTGTAATGAAGCTGCATCACCTTTTCTTCTCCACCAGGATGCTCCCATTCTGCAGAACAGTCCTGACTTTGTTGATCATGACCTCAACATGGACCAGCAGCCCGTTGTCACCACGCCGTGTGGTGATGTCACATTCCACCCGGTTGTGGGTGAAACGGGTTAGGGTGAACGGGCAGTTGGAGCGAACGTAGAAACTTGAACCGTTGAAAGGCTGGACAACCCCGCTGCCGAATGTCCTGCAAGTGTCTAATCACAACTTCCTGATTAATACTCACAATGGCTCAAGACATGACTGAATTAAATCACAAAGCAATACATCAAATTATTTGATTATGTTATTTAAAATGTTACCTAATGTTCCTTTTGTGCATGTAGGCCCTGTGCATGTGTGTGTATTTGGGGCCTGTGTGTAATGTGTGTAACTGTAACAACACAGTGAAATAATTGTCCCTTGCACGGTCAATTAAGCATGTCTTTATCTTGGAACAATTGGAGCCTATTTTCTTACATGAAATGCCCTTCCAGTAAAGAAAATATGATAAAATGCCCTCTAGAGCAGAGGTTAATTTTATTTTAACAGGACCTTTATACCTATATACTTTTATATCTCATGCTTCCCACGGTGGGGCTTTGCTTACAATCACTACCAACAAACAGTAATAGTACCTTGATATATAAGATAGTATACAGTCGACTATACTATAGAGCTGGAGCTGAATATGTTTGACCAAATACCTCAATATTGATATTGCGACCATATTGTAGGGTTGCCAATAGGTGCTTACACATAATATTTACATGAGATTTTTGATAAATCATCCATAATGTGGATACAATGACTAAGTGTTTTAAGGCAAATAATAGAACAGCTAGAAGAGTCTGGTAAGTTCAGAAAATGACACCACTTCACTGTGAAACAAGGAAAAGACTTATGTCTTATTAGGATTTTACGATATCCAAAATCTAAGAAAATATCTACTCTCATATCACATTATTGATATGCTGTAATATGGATGTATTTCCAAGCCCTACTATACTATCCAAGGATGGTGTCAGACATAAAACATTAACATATTTCCATACACAAGACACTTATATGCCCTTTTAGTGTAGAAAACGTGGTAAAGGGCCCCCGAGGGTGCCAGTGTCCCACCAATTCAGAGCTCAACAATGAAATCTAATACCTTTGAATTACTTTTATATTATTCCTCTAATCATGAAAAACAAAGCAAATTGACCTTTTGTACATTAAAGTGCTTTCTAAGATTTATAAGAGTACCACTTTAAAATCAATATTAACTTTTATTTCAAGTCTATACATCACAAATCCCGTTTCAATACAACATGCAGTGTAATTAGCTTGTGACTGGCTGCAGAAAGCATAACATAAATAGTAAGAAATAGAAGAAAATACTGTTGGATAAAATTAAACAAATGAAATAAAAAATATTTAAAAAAGACTCATTAAAACAATATCAGAGAAATTAAACTGTGATACAAAAGGATGACTTATACAGTACAATCCATACATATCACATAATAATGATGTTAAAAATGTGTCTGTATAATTAACTGATCAAGGTTGATTGATTCACATGTACTCACATTTCTGAGTTTCTGTTGTTGTGACCAATTTCCCTGGGCGTAAAACTGTGTCAAAGGGGAATTAAACATGATTTATAATATAAAATTCTGAATAATTAATAATACAAGAAATAACTTGGATATAACAGTAATGTTATTGTTATACCACACACAATAATTGATAAAAACATATACACAGATAATACAAATCAGTGCAAAAAGTATTCAGATCCTTTAGAAAAGTAAAAGTAGCAATTGCGCAATATGAATTGCTACATCACAAGTTAAACTTGTATTAAAATGTCACTTAAGCAAAAGTAGTATTAGCTGACTCTACTTTAGTATCAAAAGTTAAAATAATTATCATTGAGAAAGAATTGCTCTTGTCAATGATTAACAAATTATATTCTTGGACTACTGAGTGTTACTAAGTGGTTTACTCTACAACAGTGCATCATATTTTATATGATCATCGTAAGTTTTGTGTATACAACTAGTAACTAGTAACTGAAGCAGTCATACACTGTAAGTGTGGTAGATTTGGTTGTTTTTGAATTGTACAGCAGCAACATGACATGGAAATACATTCAAGTACCTAAAATGTGTATGCAGGTACACGTTTTGAGCAAAATGTACTTTTTATTCCACCACTTCATGTTACACTGATGCACGTTAGTTTCCCCCAGACTGATTAAAAAAAATCTAATGAAAACAATCATGGAAAAAAGATAGAAAATGGCAAATTTTTAAATATTACATCTTTATCATTTTGCTGTTAATGCTGCTAAAATTCCGAAGTAGTGGTAGTCCCTTTTTTGACATATTTTAGCATTTTGATTTTGAAATATCCATGTCCCCTGCCGCTTTTTCTGATCATAAGAATGAATTTGTATTCCAATGATTAAATAATCATTTGCATGGTACCTGAGGCCAGTGAAAAGCAGAATGCCAGCATCCATCGCTGTGAGGTCATGCTGCCTGATGCTCTCTCTGTGAAACCAGGAGGAACTGCACAACAGTCCACCAAATGGCTTATATACACAGTCTCCATATGCACACACTCTTAACCCCCCACCCTGTACCAGGAAACTAGAGATAGAAAAAATAACTCAGATTAAACACTACTTGGAAATTCAGCAGACGTGGAAATTATCACGGTTGACTTTGAGGGATTTTCAGTTTCAGTTGTTATACATTTTGGAGTGTTTAGTATTTTGAGTTTGTATATATGTGTTGTTGTACTACTGCCTGTCTTGGCCAGGACACTCTTAAAAAAAAAAAGGTTTTCATCTCAATGAATCAAATCAAATCAAATTATAAATTATCCTGCTAATCATATTGCATTTACAGTTAAAGTTGTCTATTTCATGCAACAACAAAAAAATCCCTCTGACGTTGACTCCCGTGAGTGTGTGTGAAAAAGAGAGGTGAGGATGGATGCACAAACACATTGCAGATTCAACATTAACTGCTAAAGAAAGTTTGAAACTTAAGCCTGATCTTTTACTGTAATCCTTTAAACATCTTGTTTCCTGCCAGGAATTTTAAAATCAGTGTCACTAGCTCACACATAAAAGGTGAAATATTAATTCCTGTATTATGAACAAAGAGGAGCTGCCTTTAGCAAACACTGATGAACCTAATGGACAAATTGATAAATGTGCATGGAACCAGGATGTAGTTGTTTTTCAGTTTGAAAGCTAAGGGAAAGTACCCTATAACCTTTGAAGACCTGCAGCTACTCAGATTTCTTTTAATGCAAAGATTATACTGCAAACTGAGTTAAAAAGCTTCTTAACCTAAATCAGTGAGGTGGTAAACTCATGAAGTGGCTTATCAACACACAAGCAGGCTTTATTAAAGCCGAGCTATATCACTCTTACCCACCACTCGTCAATTGAGATATTTTGAGCCATTTAAATTCTTAGTGGGTGTAGATATTATTTGTACTAAGGAGTACTTTCACTGCATGTATCTAAACTGTAACTAAAATAAGATAACCTAAACCTTTATTAATCCCAAGAGAGGAAATGTGGTTGTTACAGCAGCACAAAGACAGTTGTACAGATACCTAAAGAAAAGTCAAAGAATAAATAATAAAAGGTATATAAAAAAATAGAAAAACTATTTTTTTTAAAAACATGTGAACACGGTAAAGTGACAGTAATAAAGTATGGTTAAAGTGACAGTAGTGAAAGTCTGTTACTAGACTGATTAACTTATGGCACTTAGTGTTTGTCTGTATTAAATATAGAGATGTAATATCACTGTAATATAGAATAATACGCAACAATCAGAACTCAGAACTTATTAACATAATATAGTATAATATTATGTAATTATGATGATATGTGACATAACTAGTGAACTATTACTAAACTATAACTGCGGTAACTTAGGAGTGGTTGAAGGTCAAACTAAATTCAAATGTAAGTAGTGTTTTAAGTAGCTACACACACTAATACTTCTTTCTTCTATACCATACCTAATGGTACTAATACCATTCTTCAATGGGCTGTATCACTAACTGTCCAATATTGGCAAGGGAAACTTAATCATTGTGATTTGCTGGCATTTCACTGGCATTAGGTAGCCTATAATAACTTGGCATAATAATAACTCACCTTAACTGCCATAAAAAGTTCTGTCAAAACGGTTATACAGCAAAAACGCCAGTTGTCCCTTATTTTCCACAGAAAAAAAAGACTTAGCAGTAAGCACAGTAAGGGACACCTTTTTTATGCATCAATTTGTGGTTTTAATGCACCAATTCCAAAGTCCTCTCTGAACATAAAAGAAATTAAGAGTGAATATGAGTAAAGCACACAATATTAAGGATTAAAACATCACATCATAGACATGGGAAATATATTTGGTCTGTAAAATTGGGTATAATTGGGTATAATTGGATGAAGCAAGAACCCATTAATAAACTCAGAAATAGCATTATCAATGAAGGAATATAACTATTTACTCAACTACTTAAGTGTAAATTCAGGATACTTGTACTTTACAATGGTGTTTTTAACATGTGCTACTTAGTAGTTATACTCTATTATATTTCAGTGGTAAATATTGTATCTTAAGATGAAAACAGGGATGTTTTTTTTACAATTAAAAAGTTAATGTTTAGTGATTGGTGGTTCTCAAAGGACAGTGACCCTACAAACGATTCGATGATCCTACAGAATATTATGCATTTCTGTAAATTAAACTACCCAACAGTATATAAAGGAGTTAAAATGGGCACAACCTTGAACATCTACAGCAGTAAAATGCAACATACACAATGCAGCAGTAAACCAGAAACATTATACCAGGCAATCACTACTTTTGTACTTTAAGTAAATATTAATAATAATACATACTTTTTAGCTTCTAGCTGTTTGAATTTCCTCACCAGCTAACTAGCTGCTTATGGAATTCCATTTTGTTCAATATTAAATAAATGAATAAATACATAAATAAATGAATAAATACATAATAACATGAACACATAAATAAATATGCCTTAAAAATAGCCACATCATAAAAGAAATAAATGTGGCAATAAAAACATAAATAATTAAATGTAAATATTTATATAAAAATGAATCAATTAGATAAATAAATATATTAAAAGGTTTTACTTTTAATTATTTCATGGCACTTTTATGTCATAAGTCCACGTTTATTTATTTCCGTGGACTTTTATTTCCTAATGCCACATTTATTTATTTCCCTCTCTATTTATCCCAGTTATTGTATGCAAATTAGGGGGCGTGGCTATCTCTCACATTTATAATAAAGCCGTGGACCGGCTGCTCACCTGTTCTCGGGTAACTAAACCACCGACAAGCGTCGACCAGACGGATAAACACACGACCGGCAGTGTGCTGGGTGTGTCAATGCGCAGTGGTTACAGAGCACCGGGGACTGCCCATTTCTCCGACGCTCCATTGTTCTGACCTCTCAATAGCCCGAAATAATCACTTTGGTCCAATAGCCCACTGGTCCGACGTCCCTTTATTTTGAAAAAATAAACCATCTGCTTTTTATCAGAGCATGGTTGATGAAAACAGCTTCATGTTTCTGCTGGACACATGGTTAATGAGAGCAGTGAAACTAAGTTGTTACTGTAAATGCCCCATGAAACAAATGTCCCATAAAACAAGAACAACGTAAGCTAATAAGAGGCCATTCAATTCTGTCAAACTGCAGGGTTGGGAAATATGGCCATGACAATTATCGCCCAACCCTCGGGCATAATTTGCCTTGATTTTAAGATAGCTAGCATTAGGTCAGATTAGTCACAAACTCCAAGGAAATATACTTGGGTCTGGTAGCTGGTGGCTTTTGACTTGTTTTTGACTGTTCGCCAGCTAGCTAGCTAACGTTAAATGCTAACTTGCCATTTGTGCTGTACTTGTAACGTCACTGTAGGCATACAGAATTTGTCAGTTTTTTGTTGTGGCTCAACGCTACCTGCTGCTAACAAGGTTAATCAGAGCGGTGAGACTGAACACAGTTACAGTTAAAGTGTTCTAAAACCAAACAAAAAGAAGCTAAAACAAGCTAAAAATTTGTGTAAAATTTCTGAGTTAGGTGATAATTATCATTGGGTTTATATGTTGCTTTCATTGTAAGGTAGCTAGCGTTAACGTTAGAGAGTGCCATCCTCTTTGGTGCCATTTTGGCAACAATAGTAGGAAGTCCGACTTTTTTTAGTTAGGTTCTGAGTAGTATAGGTTCTGGTTTGTCTGGAACACAGTATAATTGAACTGGCTAGTTTGCTAGCTAGAAAATTGTCTTTTACCTGGTGGCTGTTCGACCTTGTTCACCAGCTAGCTAGCTAGCTAGTTGCTAACTGTATCTGTTTTGGTGGTGGACAGGTAACTATTAGGGTACAGGTGTATCAGACAGTGTGAGACTGTTCAACTGAAAGTTAAACAGTGAGCTAAAAGGAGCTTAAAGCTCTTTAGAACTGCATTTTTGTGATAATTACCAGTGCGTTCTTCCCTTTGTTCATGTCACATTAGCCATTTGATTCACTGTTGATAAAGTATGAAAGTTGTTGATAATGAGTATTAAAGCTTTAACGCAGACAGCATACATTTTGACTTGTAGCCTGTCAGAAAAAAAACACAGACATAAGTAATAACATTAATTAGGGGTCTGTTCCATTAGCTAAATGCCTCACCAGACCGCTGAGATGCTTGAACACAGTAGCTGGAACTCGCTCACCTAAATGTAAGGTCTTTGTTATTAGTGGGAATGCTGATTCATACTTTAACCTACAGATGCCAAACAAACTTTAAAATGTTCACAAAATATTTAGGTATTCAGGGTGTGCTTTTCAGTTTGATATCTTTTACAGTTTTTTGTGAAAAAGCCGTTTAAGTTTAGTGTTTGTCTGTTTTTGTCTGTTTCTGTTTCTCACTATGTCTCTGTCTATCTCTCTGTCTGTCTCTGTCTTTCTCTCTCTCTCTCTCTGTACATATATCTCTTCCTCACACCACTACTGCCAACCCTTTAAGTTAACACCATCTACTTTTTTAATACAGACAGTTTTTGTCAAAAACTTGAGCTCACACTACGAGCTGTGTACACTGTGTTGTTGTGGAGATAGGTCTGGCAGTGTGATACACAGATGGCCTGCCTGTTATGCCCTCATTTTGGAAATTCAAACCATATCAGTCAACATGGGTATATCCCTGGTATGACAATTCTGAAATGACCTGAGCAAACAGCATAAAAATGACCTTAAGTTCTAGAAATGGACGGGGCTTTACACATCATATTCAGTGAACAGGTAACATCCCACACCCTACCGTCCAACTGTATACCAGCAGAACTGTTTTGTTGCTACTTGAAATTGTCATTGTACATGAGAGAGAGAAAGAGAGAGATAAAGCTATTTGATGATGATTCCGCAGTGATTACATTCTGATTTCTCCTCCTCTGCATAGTTTTAGATTTTTTACTATTTTAAGACGAGGGAAGAACATTTCTCTTAGTTTGATGTCATTTAAAGGCTTTGCTGTTCATTTTAAAATAGACCGAGAGAAAAAAAGATTTGTGCTACGCGCCAGCTGCACAAATCTTTTTTTTTTTTTAATTATTCCACATCTTTTTTTCCATTAGTGGTATTATTCAACTTAATTAAAACCTTTCCAACCATTCTCACTACTTCAACTACTTCTTACTGATTTAAGCTATTCATCCAGTTTAGCATTAGCAATTTAGATATTCAGCATTCCCCTCACATTTTCTGCAGGAAATGCATTTTCTAGTTAATGTTTTAAATTACACTGCTATTACTACTACAGTACATTATATGTCAAAATGCCTGCTGTGAAAAGATACTGCTCTGTCACCTCACTGGAAACTGTTATTACAAAAGGATCCTGTCCACAGGTTGCAGACCAGTCTTTACACATAGTTTCTCCCCCAGTTTCTTCTTTTTGCAGTTGGTTCACACAAAGAAAGAGATTGGGTTTTCTTAAGCCAATAGTTTCCCTTTAATGTGGTAGGCCTACTTTAGTTAGCCTGAAAGTCTTAGTGTGTTTAGTGCAGCAATGCATATAGGGGTGTTTTAAGATTAGGCTTATTCATTATTAAAACTTGGTAAAAGATAAGTGACTCATTTGTAGGCTTGGCAATCTGACAAATGATAAGGATCTTTTAGCTGGTGGCATTTTGGCTTTGTTTGACACTGACACAGAGTCAGTTGTGTCTCATGTTGCTTCAACGCCAGGTCTAAGAGGTTATAGGAGAGTAGGACTGGTGTGTGTGTATGTGTTTTCCCTATTATGCAATAGGCCACAGTTTACTCTGTATGTTTTCCTCATAGGAAAAAAAAAAGGTGCTCTGCATATTTTCTAGTAATGAAACATTTTAAGAAAAATTAGATATCAAGTGAACCGATTAAAGAGGAAAGAGTTAAGTTTTGTGCTCAGTAAATTTAATGGGAATCTGAGCATGCATTTTCAGTATCCCCCCCCCTGTGTATGACTGTGTGGAAATGTATTGAGGCTATTGAAAATATAAGGTTGCCAAAATCTTAGCTGTGATCCATATTTAACAGAATCTAGCCAGTAGTTGTCAAGTGTAAGACTGATCGACAGAATGAGTGACGCACATCACCACTCTTGGACCCTGCAACTCAGCTGGTGTCACAAGGTTTATTTCCCTAAAAGATCCATTATAGGTTTTTACCATGAAACCATGTACAACATTATGTGTGCAGGAGACTTGTCCCATTATTCCTCTTCTTCTCTAATGGGCCCAATCATTAATCATCATGAGGCTGTTCTCATTCTCCCAATTGTGTGACACCACTGTCCACATATTGGTCCCCTCCACACATAAATGCATTTATTGTGTTATAAACCTAATCAGTATACTGGAGAAGGTGGGCAATGATAATGGTCGAGTGTGTGAAGGAGGGAGTTCTGATAATAAGAGCCTAGGGTTGATTTTGTGAAATACACCATGGCTACCCAGTTCTTTCATTAATGTGTATGTATGTTTAGACAAGGTTGTCAGCTGTACAGAGATGTTATTGCCCAAGAAACCTCTTGTAGGCCCATGTCTGTCAGTGTGTGAGACGTCCCCTGACTGTCATCATGGACCTGTAATACTAGAGTCAAACCTGCAGGGGGCAGCTGTTTTTCTACTATGCCAGAAGCAGCCTGTTGTACAGTAACATGTGAAATAGGGTGATATAAAGCCTATTTGTTTTCTCATCATTAAAATTCGACTGTATTCAACAGACATACTGCAGTTTGATACACAAGTTGCATGAATCTGTATCTATAAGTAGCCTATATATATATATATATATATATATATATATATATAT
>NC_045755.1:5224339-5226007 GCF_008692095.1 Etheostoma spectabile
TATATATATATATATATATATATATATATATATATATAATTCTTAACGTGTTACACAATACTTTGATTTTGCTTGTATGTTGTGTATCATGATCAACTGTAAACAGCATAAATGCACATTTTTAAAATTTGTTATTTATTTGTTATTTCACTTTTCTTTTTTTTTCTTTTTTTACAGGGAAGTCATTAAGAACAGGTTCTGGCGGCCTGACATGTGGCATAGCCACTTAGGGAAAGGGAAGGAGGGCTCTAATTGCTCTATGTTTATATTTCAGTAGGGATTTTAGTGGAGCCTAGGCTACTGTATTGTTTTCTATTTTCAGTAGGCCTATAACATTTCAGTGATGCAGTAGAATTGTAGCAGACTAAAATCTCGCCGTAAGCGATCAACTCCAGCATCGTGCTTCCAAAACAATATTTATTTGCGTCATGCCGACGCTGGTAGTGACGACCTGCTCCACTACACGCCTCCTATCTTACCTTTCCTCCCCACTCTTCATCAACTCTCCCATCAGGACCACATGGATGTGACGCGTTGATACACAACACCCTGGAGAACAACTTTATCCAGCAGCCAGCGTTATATTTGGGAGTGGTTGTGGATAACCAACGCGGCAGTAACTCCGAACTGAGGGGGGTGGGGTGGGAACATTAGTTAAGTGTGTTTGTGTTTTCTTGTTTTGAGGCATCAAATACTACTAAGCAGCCCTGTCCTGTGTTGTATTTCCCATATGTCGCGCAAACAGGTCGACCATGACTACAATCTCCGTAGTATGAGCAACCTGATGGGCGAGCGTTGGAAGAAAGTGAGCGACGGGGGAGAGCGGAGTCTGATCAAGGCTCCGTCCAGCGCCAGCCTCAGCAGCCAGGGCGCCTCCGCCGCGACCTCCACCGCAGGTGCGCCAGCAGCACCCCCCACCTCCACCGGGGACCTGGAGAGGGCTGCCCGCAAGCAGTTCCAGCAGGATGTCACGCCCGGCTTCGTCTACGTCCTGGCCGCGTTCTCCGCCCTGGGGGGCTTCTTGTTCGGCTACGACACCGGGGTGATCTCCGGGGCGATGCTCCTGCTGAAGAGGGAGCTGGACCTTAGCGCTCTGTGGCAAGAGCTGCTCATTTCAAGTACTGTGGCCGCGGCCGCCCTGTCTGCCCTGCTGGGCGGCTTCCTCAACGGGCTCTTCGGGCGCAGAGTGTGCATACTGCTGGCCAGCTTCTTCTTCTCCGTCGGTGGGATCGTGCTGAGCACCGCCCCTGGCAAAGAGGTTCTCCTGGCGGGGAGGCTCATCGTCGGAGTGGGGCTTGGTAAGACATGTGTTCAACGTGCTCTCTGTCCCTTCAGTGTGTCATAACAGATGCTTGTTTGAACATGTCCCCAGTTTTTTTTCTTTTAGCCTAAATAGTGTTTTAACCCAACAAACTGTTGCATGCAGTGATAGCAAAACACACTTAGGGCATTTTAGTCTTTAAGTCTTGTCACACGACATTAGCCTATACATCAGTACTGTCACTGATGTCAAGACAAAGCTGCTCTTAATTGGAAACAGGTCAATTTATCTCAATCTAGTGGCAGCACTTTCAATGTTAATGGTTGGCTGACTTTATTGATTTTTACATTTCCTCAGAGTTCAGAGGTCAGAATCTGCTTAAGGGCACCTTAAGGCCACAGACCTCA
>NC_045755.1:5226017-5240200 GCF_008692095.1 Etheostoma spectabile
CATCCCAACATGTAATGGGTTGGGTTTGTCCCCCTTCTCTCCGCCTCTTCCTGCCTCAGGCCTGATATTTGCAATTACTCACAGCTTCTAATTACACAGCGTAGCCCTTTGCTGCTCAGACTGCTTGCCACTGGCTGTTCGACAACTTGCTGTCTTTATTATTAACCTCATTAAAATTATTATTTGATTTAGAGAAAAATAACGGAATGATAAATAAGAAGCAGATATCACAGGAAGGAAGCTAAGATTATACACACCGGAGATTTTTGGTGTCAGTTAGGTCACTGATGCCAGAGTTGCATTTATCTGATTGGCTCCCTTCCTCCTTGCTTCTTTGTTTTTCTACATGAGCTTGGCTTTTTCTTCCCTTGAATCTCTGCCTGTATCTCCCTCCACTTTCTGCATGCTTTTACATGCAACTTGCCATTTGATCAGAATTCAATGTATCCCAAATTATTTATAGTGGCTGCTCTTACTCATGAGTCACATCCTCTGTGGAAAGGGCTGTTAAAACTGGCTTTTCAGTCTGAGTGCTACGTTGATGGCACTCGTACGTTGCCTCCTTTGAGAGTAGTGGAAAGGAAAACCGTGTAACAATTTATGTCACAAATTTATGATACTAATTAAAACAGATGAGATAGGCTTTGTTCAGAGTGTTTAGAGATTGGAATGTAACAGATTCACTACACAGTTAATGGACAGTTGACACTATTAGTTTTTTATGGAGATGGATGCCCATCAACAGCTAGTTTGAATTTATAATATGTATGTACTGTAATGTTAACACTAAACAATTGTGGCAGTAATGCCAGTTGAGTGTTTGTGATTGTTTAGAAATACCAATAATGAAAGATAAGGAAAAGAAAATGCAGCAGCTACACACTTCATTTTCAAGCTCTGATAGATAATATGGGGAAAGACCAATCACACGGGTCATTTCAGCTGTTACATTATAAGTGGCTGTTTCATTATAAGTATCCTCTCCCCTTGTGCCATTGCAATCTTTTCCCATACAATCATCTTTATTACACAAGCATGAACAAGCTGGCCCTGATAGATAATTAACACATTCTGGCACCACAATTAGCTAGACGAGACACTAATAAGGCAACATTTTTCATTGCATGCAATTATTCTGGCGGTGCCTGTCACCCCGCACACTCAACTTTAACGTGGCCGCCAGTTCTCAGGAAAGCTAACTGCTTAGCATGTCTGAACTAAACTCCCCATGAAGGTCATCAGAGCTGTTTGTACACGCCAAGCCTTGCCTCCCTGCATTTATACTCATAACCGGTTGTTGTTGATCTGACCTTTGCCGGAGAACAGGGTCTGTTGTGTGATACGAGCTGTTGCCACAGTCTGAGCAAGCAGATGGGATTGAACCAGACAGTTTGAAATTGTCAAGTTATTGATTAATCCTTGTCAACCCTGTCAAAATAAAAGGCTTTCTTGCTGCAAAGGATAGTTGTAGAAAGGTGTTCTCTCATACTCATAACCTGTCTTGGATGTGTGATTTGTGATGTGTTAGGAGGAGATATATTTTATAATCAAGCAAAGGAATTTACTCAAGTCAATTTTGGACAAGACTGTGACTGCCAGGGATAGCCGAGCTAGCACTAGCTCTTGGGAGCCAATCAGCTATCTTGTTAACTACTGACTGTGCGGGCTATCCGTGCAATTTGAAACCCCACTGGCTGTGGGTTTTATGATGTTGTTTTAGTCAGATTGTATTAAAAGATGTGTAGCAATAGATACATTTCATTGACTATTGACAGTGACAATGGAAATTTTATCTTTAAACCTTAAATATTTTTTAGGGGAAACTTTGGGGCAGCAAAAACAAACTGTGGACACAACAGTCGCATATTATCACCTCTTAGCGTGGGTGTCTGGATAGCTCAGTTGGCAGAGTTGGCACCCATATATAGAGGATAACTTCTCGACGCAGAGGCCCCGGGTTCAACTCCAACCTGTGGCTTCTTGCTGCATGTCAGATAGGCAAGTCTTCAGCTGTCTTGTCAAAATAAAGGCCGAAAAGTTGATATAGCAACTTGTTAGTAAGCCCAGCCAATATTGATATTTGAGAGTTTAAAGACTCCTATCATGAGATATCAGCCAGTGGGAATTTTCCTTACACAACCCATAACACAAATAAACATTTTGATTTACATTCGTAATAGTTGCAGTTGCAGCAGTTGCAGCCAAGACATGTATAGGGTATGACATGTTACTGTTGAAAAATAAACTTTAAAAGAAAAGAAAAGCAGCAGGTTGATGAAAAGCTTTAGCGTTTTACTACATTCCCTAGGACAGTTGAGTAGATAAACTGTCACAGCGACCAATGGATTCTTTCTATGCTCTCTGTGTGGTAACCGTTAGATTTAAAAGGTTAAACACAGACACACATAATGTGTATAATAGTGTGTGTATGAGTGTTCTGGCTCCAGCAGTTTCAATCGCTGTAGAATTATTACCTGGACGTTTGATAATTAATTGGTGGGTTTATATAATTAAATCGTCGTAACTAGGTGGAAGCTAAGTGTGGCCTTATTGAGGAGTTTGTTTATGCGCATATTGTCGTTCTGTAAGGTGGAAATCACGTCACTAAAATGTCAAGTGTTAAAGAAATGAATTGGTTTCGGCTTGACATTTGGCAATTTTTAGATATTTTTTCCAAAATAGTTTTATAACAACTTGAATTTTATGACCGATTTGAAGATACATCATAAACACTGTCACATGGTATAGTATGGGATAATTCGTTTTTAGATAACAATTGTCAAAATCCATTGTGATATTAGGCACACTTTAATGAATTTAATTAAGAAAGGGCACAACCTACTTTTACCACTAAATTCAATCAGCACTCCCACCACTTTATTTGTAGGAGTTTTTGAGGATGCTCCATTAGCCACTAATTAAATTCCTCCATCACAACCAGCTACTTAGTACCTGAAAATGTCCTGCCTGCGTCTTTACTACATCACAGTAATGGAGGGTCTAATGAAGTATCTCCCGCGTACTCTGATCAAGCGAGTCAGTCCCGAGCTTTGTACTCCTTGCCTAGAAGCTGCCTTCACAAGACCAGACAGTTTCTTTGTTTAACTTTGCTGTACTGCTTTGAGGCTGAGCCCAACCAAACAATGACTTTACGAGGGTGTGTGTGTGTGTGTGTGTGTGTGTGTGTGTGTGTGTGTGTGTGTGTGTGTGTGTGTGTGTGTGTGTGTGTGTGTGTGTGTGTGTGTTTGGATAACAGAGAGCTGGGAGCTGTCCCCTGGTGCTGAAAGGAGAGCTCATTAACTAGAAAGGGAACACATTGCAGATGTGTTTGTAAGGGATTCAAATCCATGTAAACGAAGAAACCTGGCCTTTGGTTAAGCTTAGCTTGTTTTCAGTGCAGTTTTAGTTGCAGTGGGGAACTTTAGAAGAATATGAATACTTGAGATGGCTTTGCTTGTATCAAAATAATGTCACTTGACTCCAGATATGTCTTCTGTGCAATACTGATGTAGGACAAGAGTGACTCAAGTTGAAACTTGTTCTTATTTCTTAGCTCTCACTATGTAACAGGTATTTCTCATGAAAATTCAACTGTTCATTGGAAGTGTTAGCCAACGTTAACATTTATTTTAGATTTGTCACAATCATCAGCATTAGACACCATTTTTTTAATTAATCTCATAATTGTGGTCACTCCAACTATGGGTCATGCAAACTTTTACTTTTAACTTTAACTTCTGGATATTCGACAGCGTTGCCTCAACGGACTGAATGGCTTGGCTCGCATCTTTCTCCCCCTCCATTACAGAACTACAACTCTAGCACACATCCTCAATGTCATTGTTCTCAGCCACTCCCTCTGTTCGCTGAGTGGACCGCCAAATATTTGGATGGAGAAAACCCAACACTAAACTACAAACCCAGACGTAGTACCACTATGCGTAGTACTGAAGGGAAATGAAAATTGAGCTTAAGTATGTAGGAGGGCGGAGCCAGGCTAGTGCCAGCCTCCGAAACCACATAAAAGCACATAAATCCCTTTCAACACTTCCTTTTGAGTTCCACTGAAAGTAGCAACGGAAAGTACCCCCCTGAATTAGCTATTGTAGCTAATGGATCGCAAACTTTGCACTTGGAACCTTTTGTTGTAGAAATTTGGGAAATGTGACTCAGCTAAACAACATATATCGGGGCAAACAGCTCAAGCCGCCTAAAGTTTTTCTAAAAAACGTTATTAGAAAAATTATGCTTCTCTCAAAAAGTACACACAGACATGAGACCCCTGAATAAGCTATTTTGCATAGGGATATACTTTAACAGACAAGACATAACATATGTGAAATTATAGTATTAGCTACTCATTTTTAAATCCAATGCAAGATAGGATGACTGAAAATGACTCCCAGCCGAAAACACTTAATTTCAGACTGTCAATAAGCTAAAGCAAATGTGTACAGTATTTGACCTTTTTACCGGCCTGTAATGGTATTACTTTTAATGGGCTGTGACATAATTATTTCCCCTGTCACCACCTGCAGCAAGATGTGAAATGGAAATGATCCATTACTCAGTAAATACATCAACATCAGCTGTAGTATCTCACTCATAGGCATATGGGCTGTGTGCGGCAGCAGGCGTGGCTTGGCCGAAGACAAGCTGGTGATACATATGGCTGAGATAATTAAAACAGGGGAACATGGAGTAAAACAAGCACGAGGGAGGATGAAGAAGTCCGGCTGTATGAGGTGAATACAGAAGACTTGTTTGTGTTAAGTGTGTTAAAATCTGTACATATTGTACTGTATTTATCCTCTCTGTGTGTGTGCATCTGCATAATGGCATCTGAGTATCCAAACCTATAGTGCAAACACACAGACAGCATACAGCTGTTGCTGTTAGAAACAAGACAAAACAGATTTGATAGCATTTGGTGATTGCTTCCCCCGGCTGTGAACCGCTCTGCAGATTGGCATGAAATCTGCCTGCTGCTCTACCTGTTTAATCATTACACTCAAACTTGATACTTATTCTAATATAATATACCAGTCTTTAACATGCCGGAACGAACTACATTTAACAATACAATGTAGCATTCATTTATTTTTTCGTCAAAGAATTCTAGAGCAAGGGCCACTTAACATCCTTCAGCCGCATGTTGTGGCCGCCGTCAGCGAATGGAGTTTGCTTAATCGCCAAGGAGATGGTACAGCAGACCTAAGTATGGTATTCCAGTTAAATGATAACAGATGGTTGTATTTGGGGAAGGGGGGTATTGTGACCCATGTCATGAGTACACTGACTTGTTTTAAAGGTCCTACCTCTACTTTACCTATAGCATAGGGGTTAGTTTTTTTCTTTTCTTCTTGTGTCTGTCTTGCAACAGCATCTATCAAAAGGTTATGAATGGATTTCCATTAAATTGGCCTGAGCAGACAGGCCAAAGAGCAGTTGATTAGATTTCAGTGGTAATCTGGATCTCGGATTTCCGCCCTCAGATGATATTCCTTTATTTTTAGCAATAGCTAAGATGTAGACTAGACTCCAGAGCCTTATGTTTCATTCAAAGTTCAATAAATTAATATGAATCAAAAGACACAACTGATTCCTCTAGGTGTTAACAGCAGGCTAGAGAAAAAGCTGTACAGCCTTGGCGGAGTCTACAAGTGCCTCTCCTCTAATTACTCCACACTGAACAGTAGGCCAAGCAGATACTTGACCATGGGGCTTTCAACCAATACTGTTATTTTGTTTTGTAGTACACTCATGGAAGAAAGAGTATGTGTTCTTAGTAAATGTTCTGATGTTGTGTACTTCTTCAAGAAAAGTTACTTTGTGCTTTCAAATGCTGATGATGGTGATTTCCTTTCGCACTCTTGTGTAAAAATAAGGAATAAAAAATAAAGCTAACAAAAAAGAAGTACATCCTCCTCACTCTTGGTTATCGATTCCTCTTCCCAGAGCTGCCACAGTGTGGTGCCCGCTCGGAGACTGGTTTCGCAGCAAAAGTGGTTGCCATGGCAACAGGTAGCCATGTAGTGGTGGCGGGCGTCGAGGGCAGGGTGGTGGCACGGGGGGAGAGGGAGCGGTGAAGGGGGGGAGGGCGGGGTGTAGAAAGCAGTGGGAGACTATTATTAGAGCTTATCGGGGGCCAGCTGCAGAAAGCTGCGGTCTCATGACACCTTGTCAGATAGGCAAACACGCACTGTTTGTTCTGTGTGTATGTGAGCACACAACCGTCTGTGTGTGTGTGTGTGTGTGTGTGTGTGTGTGTGTGTGTGTGTGTGTGTGTGTCCGTGTCCGTGTCCAGTATTTATTTGTACAATAAAGTATGTCTTAGTATGTGTCTCTGGGGTTCACCTCTTGTCCACATGAAATCAGTGTTGCTGTTGATTTCAGGGTTAAAGGGCAGAGTTATTCAACTAATTCATTACAGACAATAGAGATTATTGATTTTTTTTTAATAATAATATAAACCCACTGACTTTTAAAACACTTTTTGCTTTTTCTTGGGGACCAGAGGGTGGCTGGTTGAAATCCAGCACGTTATGGGGTCTTAGCTGGAGAAGTGACGGTTGAGCAAGCCACTGCACTGTACCAACTCTGTGCCAGCCCCATCACTCTAAACTCAACTAATGCGTGTCTATGGGTCCTGTGTGTGAGGGATAGATAGTTTTTTTTTTAAATTATTATTTAAAGCGTTTAGCTGACGAAAACTGCCCTGTTTTCTGTTTTAGATAATGTTCAGGTCAGTTGATTGGTTATTGTTAGTATAAGGCTTTTGTCACGGTTTAGCTTATAAGCCAGCCTTTATTTTTCATTTATTCCATACAAATAAGTCCTTTTCATATGCAGTAAGTCTGCATTTTCTTGAGGACAGGTGACATCTGAACCTCCTGCTAACCGTTGCCTCTCCCTCTCTCTCCCCCACTGTGTAGGAATTGCCTCTATGACGGTGCCAGTGTACATCGCTGAGGCCTCTCCGCCCCACCTCAGGGGTCAGCTGGTGACGGTTAACACCCTCTTCATTACCGGTGGACAGTTCACCGCCAGCCTCATCGACGGCGCCTTCAGCTACCTGCACCACAATGGGTGGAGGTCAGACACCGAGACACGCATCTCACACATGCACAATTAAAAGCATGAATAACATAAAATGGATTCTTTTATGTCTGCATAAGTACACTTTAGGTACTTTTCAAAGGATTCCCATCTCCCTGTGTGATGGTCATATAGTCAAATATGATATTACTGTCCTTTCTTTGGGTTCTTATCACATAAAATGCCAGAAGAAGTCGGGTTTGCTACTCAAACCCTCCTTCTAAATGTCATCACATACACAAGTCTGCCCTAGCATTTGCTGGGAGCAGCCTCGCTGCATGTTTGAAAGATACAGTATAACTCTTTTTCTGTCTTTTATCTTCTATATGTTATCATCTTAACTCTTTTTTTTGCTTCTGTTTGCATATTTCCCTGCTGTCATACTGAATGCAGATTTGAAGCCTCCAGGGTGTGTGAATGTTTGAACTGTGTGCTACTTTAGATAATAATCGTCCCTACAGTTCTGATGGAGATAGCAAAGCTCCTTTAGAAGCCCCTAGATTGCGGTGATTCATACATGATAATGGCTTTTTGGAGACACTTATTTGGTTTATTTAGAATGAATGTCTAATTATCTTCTTTGCCTGCGCAGGTCTAGAGAGATAAAGCTCACAGTTTTCCCCTCATTCCCCTCTTGTAGTGTACCCCCTTATTTTTTGCTTAATGTAAATGCTCAAGTTATATTTAAGTTGGAGAGTCGGCATAAAGCCTTGACATTTCTCCCAGTGTTTTATTTTACAGAAATGAACTCAACCACCTGATACTTACAGGCAAATTACTAAACAAACTGAATATATGGACAACCTTATAGCAGCCTATTTTTGTAACTAATGTCAAAGGAATTGAAATGTGCATGGCATGCAAAGCTTTCCAAAGTTGCCATTAGCCAAAAAATATAAAATGTGTAGCTTCTGTGATTGGAATTAGATTACTCACTCCATGCATCCCCTCCCTGCCTGCCTGTCCAGGTACATGTTGGGTCTGTCGGTGCTTCCCGCCGTGCTCCAGTTTGTGGGATTCCTGTTCCTGCCGGAGAGCCCTCGCTGGTTAATCCAGCATGGGCTGACCCAGAAGGCCCGCCGCGTGCTCAGTCATATCCGAGGGAACCAGAACATTGACGAGGAGTACGACAGCATCAAGAACAGCATCGATGAGGAGGACAGCGGAGGAGGTAACGGGGAAAAAAGGAGAAAGGATTGGGACAAGAGAACAACACATGTTTTGCTTTTTGCGTTATGCTGTAACATCCTGTTAACATTTACTTTACAACAGTACCTACACGGGTATCTATGCAGGGAATGGCTGTGTATTTTTGTCAAATTTCAATTCTTTGCTTATCTCAACAGCTACAGTACAGTGTCAAAGGCCTATTGTCCCATTCAACAGCGTTTGGACGTACAGTATACCCAGGTCAAGCATCAGTATCTTAGGCCCTGTTGTTCAATCCTGGCAACAAAGGGTAACTACCGTTTTTTTTCCCAACCTGGACCCTATTTTTCTATGTTTTTGTGCCTAAGTGACTGATGGGAACTAGTGGGCAGGTGTCAGTGTCTGTGTAAAGCACCAGGACAAAGACGCAGACACATCACAGACAGCATGATAACATCTAAAACACAAGATTCTCTCTTAGCGGTTTCTGTAAAATGAGAAATACAAAAATGGCCAGAATACACAGAGCTACCTATACTGCAGCTCAGACGTGTTGGAGAAAAAGCCAGCCAATGAATGCGTAGTTACGCTTACACAGAGGACGTCAGTTGGCCCAGGACACATTCGAGTACCCACCGCTAAAAGAAGGGGTTTGCAGACCACATCCAAAAGTGGTCTGAGCGATCTGATCTCAATGCGTCTTGGGCATGTTCACACCTGGACTTAGAACTGTCCTCTTGTGATCGGTTCACCCAAGACGCATGTTAACACCAGGTTTGAACAGGGCCTTAGCTCCGGTGTGGTAGAAAAGAATACCACTCACTATTCAATTTAACCAAGAAAATACAAACCAAAGTGTCAGTAGTTCAATGTAAATGAGGTGTAGTAATATTAAAACTGCATTATCACCTTTGAGGGCAATAAAGCCTGTGTGGCATAATCGTTTTAAGGCATTTCTTTGGTGTAGAGGTATCTGCTACATGTCAGAGATCCCTCGTCATCTTTACACAGGCCTTCTTAGGCGCCGCAACAATAGATGACCTCCTCCACAGACTCCAAAGACTTAGAGTGCTGTGGGCGTAGAGGGATGATTGGAAATATGTTTGAAAGGGACTGGCTAACTCTTGCGCTCATTTTATTAACACCTGACACAGCTGGCAGAGTCCCAACCCTAAGCCTTGAAAGCAGCAGCCTTCCTTTTTTAGTCACTTTGATGCCCTCCTCCGTGAGGCTGATTAGAGAGTTCATGCTCCCCTCCTGCTAGTCCTTCCTACTGAAGCAACAAAAAGTAATTCAGTTGCTCTGTTGCAGTCCCTTGACTCATGGGGCAATGATGGCAACCTGCCAATCAAACAACACGAGCCACAATGTGGTGTTTTTCTTTGGATTTTTCCGTAGACGTGGTCTGAGTGTCCGTAGCGGGGAGCTCTTTTGTCCTTTTGGTGGCTTTCATGATGTAGTGAATACAGTGAATGTTTCCTCCCGCATGCAGCAACAGGTGTAAGGAGCTGTATATTGTTGAAGCTTTCATGAACCGGATGTACAGTAGGTTGAATCCTTCGGTGATAGGCGAGCCATTCAGCTTTCACCAAGGTAAATTATTGCTTTTAATAGATCTCTGGTAGAAATGCAACCAAACAGAGAATGGAGGTTAATGTGACTGAGTTGATAAGAAAATACTTTGTTCTTCATGGTCAATTATTGTGTGAGCTGACCTTTGCTTCACCACTCAGATGCTGCTGTTTGGTACAAGGCTGCCAGTGTGAGCGGACAATATTGACCCAGGTTGTCAGAATGAGGCTGATATTACAGCTTTATTCGCTTATATGGCCGTTTCATGACATACCTCCTGATAATCATGAAGTTGTCTATATTTCAGAGGCTGTGTGTGTGGTACATTCCGGTCTGATCCTGCAATTCTTCCCCCTACCTGTAATCTCTTTTTAATCCTTACTCAAACAAATCAAAGACACATACACACACACAGAAACACATTGCTGTAGTCTGAATCTGATCCCCAAAACAGTTAATTTTACTATTTTTTTGCTGTCTTCTATCAACATTCTAGTTATTTTTTCTTTTTATGGGTTAGCATTAGGCCTGCATGATTCGGGGAAAACTATGAATCACGATTTGTTTTGCTTAGAATTGATGTCACAATTCTCTACCATGATTTTTTTTGACCATGACAATACAAAACAAATTGGCAGTACCAAACAGATTTCTTTTTTTGACACCTATAGCACATTGCAATTGCCTGTTTTGAACAGTCTATGTTTAAAACTCACAGAAGAAAGTAGTAGCATTTGTGATGCAGTCGGCTCGTAAATTTAAATCTAAGTAATACAAATAAAATAAAATTTAAAAAATAAGATTTTCTTTTTTTTTTAAATCAAAGTTATTTAAAAATTAAACCGTGAACGGTGAATCGAGATTGCGATTTTATAACAATTAGTCGTGCAGGCCTAGTTAGCATTTAATAAAAATAGCTAAATTCCAACTGTTGTCCATTGGCCGGATGTTAAATAAGCCATTCAAATTACAATAAAGCAAACAACATGTAAAATCCTAAACGGATCCTGGATGTCACTAGCGATATCGGAGTTTCGATTTTGATTTAGTGAACCAACACCAGCCAAACTTGGAGTCTTTGTCTAGTCACCGGTTATTTCAGAGAAAAAGAACGTTCCTAATGGCTGCTCTACAAATGCAGATGGGTGTGCACGTCCCTTCGGGGGAAATTCTCTTTACCGTAGCCAAAGTACTGCTGCCATCTGAACGAGGACCAGACGAGGACATGTTTAGGGGGTGTAAGAGGAAGCGCAGCAGACCATCTGCTAGTTTAGCCTTCTGCTAACCCTCGCTCAGCCATTCTCACATAATTGCCACTATAGAACAGCATCTGAATTAAATAAATTATAAGTACTTGTAAAGGTTACTGTATGAAGCCGGTGCATGTCTGTGGCTGTCTGATAGGAGGGGCTGGACAGAGAGGGGAGAGGGAGAGCTGCAGGAGGAGAAGGTTTCACTCTACTTCAAATTCTGCTTCCCGTACCATAAATTAGCTAGCTACCTAAAGCTTATAAAATGACAGCACCAGTTAGTTAGATGTTCCAGCAAGCAAATCTGTTGCTGGGTATGTTCAATGGAAGGATCTTTGTAAACTTGGAAGCTCTTACTGTAAAAGCTGTCTGGCCAAAATATGTTTTCTTCCCTGGGACAACAATATCTCATATTGTTGAGCTGGATTTATCTATCCTCAACACTTTTCTGAATTACAAATGTGCAGGGAGGTGTGAAGCCTTTGTTTAATAAACAATCAAAAACAAAGTTTTTTTTACTTAACAAAACCATATCTAGGAAGTAAAATGATGTTTTTTCTCCAGGACCATGAAAACTTACAGACTACAGGTTTTATCAGCTTCAGGTGTGATTTACTTCTGAATTCATTCAAAACGTTTTTAGGTTGAATTTGACTTTTGCTACGAAATGTCTTCCTTCAAGCAGAGTCAGGTGAAGTTGGAAATTGCTATGGCTTTTATCCTCAAAGTACACAACCACTCAGAACCATAAATATTGTTCAATTTTCTTCCATGCTAATTTAAAAAATTTCTTCCATGCTAATAGAAACAAACTCAAGTAAGACGACAACATTCCTAAAAGTCTAATTTTGAACTATGCAAATGAAGCTTCAGATTCTTAATGGCCATGATCTTACTGCATGGCCCACTTTTTAAGTTTAAGTGGGTACGTAAGACATTTTCAAGCTGTTTCATTTAGTCAAATTGCTCAGCAGAAATCTGACTAACATGAGGTTTTAGAAACTTTTGAACTTTGTGAGGAATCGGGCAGAAATGGGAGACACAACATGACACAACATGATTTGACCTTTATAATTTACTTCCACCTTTCAGCAGAACAGAAGTCCAGATATTAATGTGTACTCAGTTCTGCAATACTGCTGCTTTCAGTATTCTGCTTAAATACAGCACATTTCTGGTTGAATTAAAAAAAACAATAGAAAAATTACAGTTACATTTAGTTTTCCACTGATCTACTTCTCTATCAATTTGTCTCTGCTGCCCTTTAGAGCACTCGTTACAGTTTTTTCCTATTGCTAACACACAATTTTGCAAACTAGTCTGGTTTTTAATCAAAATACATAACACAATCACAAAACCACACCCCAAACTGCAAAACACCCTCATATACCTGCAAAGATCCACTGCAACCAAAACTACATAGCATTATCAAAATCAAATTTGCATGAAATGCCACACACTTCATTCACATTACCAGATTTTTGCCTAACCAACTACACACTGTTGGGCAAATGAAAAGCACCCTCATCTTTACTATGCCTTGCCATAATACAAATATGTTTTAGATTGTTCCCAATGCACAGAAATATTTGCAGATACACACACATGCTGGTAAAACATTTTATGTTTCACTACAGTGAACAGTCAGTGCAAAAAATTGCAGATATATTTACATGGGACTGAACAAAAATATTCTTACAAAAAACAGTAAACTGAAAAAGAAAATTTCAGACAAAATATATCACAGTAAAAAAAAGAAGCAAGAAAAATAATTACAGTTTTTTCTATTTGCCGCACAGCCGGTTCGGTCCACAACATCTCGGCATCACAGACAATATGTCCCCCCCACAGACATCGAGGGGGGAGCACCTTGAGTGCCTTATCCATCCCTGAATTGCACCCACATCCATCTCATCACATGCCTCTTCCATAGCCTGCACAAGAGGCACGCGCACAAAGGGCCGCGGGTCGTATACCTTCCACCACCGCCATGCCGAAAAGAACTCTTCTTTGAGGTTCAGACATGGTGAGAATGGTGGGAGGTATCGCACGAGAAATGGTGGGTGGTCAGCGAACCAGTTTTGTACAGCGGCTGCACGATGAACGCTCACGTTGTCCCTAACTACCGTACCGTTTCCTTTTGATGGTCTGCATCATTCATATCTCTGGTAGTGTGAGAATGTTGTGAAGTCTGTCCGAAATGTGGAATATGTGCTGTGTTGTATGGTCCAAGTTGACAGGACGGTGGAGGAACATCATACTGGAGATGCAGAGCACACTGTGATGTTCCCACCACGTTGGCCAGAACATCTAAAATGGCTCTGTGGCCAATGACGTTTCTCCCCTCTTCTGCTCTTTGCTAGGTTGAACAAAGCTCATCTAATAAGATAAACTCATGTGGGATTGCATGTGCATCCATCCGTACTCCCTGAAACCAATACATCTGTCAATATGGTGTTATCCAGTATACAGGGAAACAATGTTCCTCCACCATGGTGTCGTCTCTCAGTCCTTTAGAAAAACAAAATAAAGAATATATAGGCTTGGACAATGCAGCCTAAATATTATCTTTTCATAGTGCTAACATCCTGATTGAAGTGTTTACAATTAACCAGGGGTGTTTGGCAAGGTGGCACATGTAATTAGTCATTTAGCTCATGTAGTGTCTTTTAAATGGCAGTGTTTTGAAATGGCAAACATGTGACTTTATGTCAGATTGTTGTGTCTTATGCAGGAAACTGTGTTCAGTGCATTTAAAAAGTGCCATTTTGAAATGCAAAATGTGTGTAAAGCAGAAAATGTGTTTAGACTTTCTGAGACTTGAGAGGAAGTTTTGCTCTCTGTGTGTCAGTTTAAATAATTGTGCTGTGCATGTCATTTTAGTGTGTTAGCAATTGGAAAAAACTGTAAGTCTGCAGTTACGCTGCAGCCGATAATTCTCAAAGGAGAAACCTGGTTTAGTCACCAAACCCCAGGATGAACCCTTTTTCTCTGAAAGATCTGAAATACACCACTGCGCCGTTGGCCACTGGCTCTTGTGTTCAGTGGCTCATGACTCCTGTAAAGATTTATAGATGTTTACCTGTAGCCTTGGTGTGTGTGTGTGTGTGTGTG
>NC_045755.1:5240210-5247621 GCF_008692095.1 Etheostoma spectabile
TGTGTGTGTGTGTGTGTGTGTTTTTTCTCACCTGTAAAAACAAAGACAAAACGTCCCTTTTTTCTTTTTTCGACATGTCGGTTACCATGGAAACAACACTTCTTAATCCCCTTTTCTTACCTCAGTCATCACAGTGATTATATTGTGTATAAACCTTTTCTCCCTGCCTCTTTCTTAAGGTGCAAATGACCAGTTAGTCAAAAGCTGATAATGACAGAAGGATTATTTTTTTACACATAGCTATCATCACCTACTGTGTCAAGTCTGTGTTTCATATTTATAGCACATCTTTTATACAGTGCAATTTTCAAATGTATACTGCATGATATGCTATATGTAGTATATTATATGAATGTGTGTTGTAAGATTAGGAAGAGCCTTTGCGTAATTTTATTCTCAGAGTTAAATTCAGTCACAAAAATCAAGTTTATCTTCAATGTTTCTTGCTGATGTAAATATGTTGGTTTCTTTCGACTGCCTTATCTTGAAGGTGGTTATTTCCAATAGAAAATATTGACTCTATAATGTAGACTACTTATTTGGTACTTTAACGTCAGGCTTATGTGAAAAGAAGCATATAGACCCTTACTTACTTCATCTTTTCAAACTTGCTCAGAGATGTGACGATGATATGGTGTCAGTCCCAAGTCAATGAGCCCTTGATTACCAGCTGTTCAGCCTGAGCAGGGCAGAGGGGAGAGAAGATGGGAGTGGGGGTGGGGTTGGACTAGAGAGGAGGGGGGAGGAGAGGTCGAAGACAACGAAAAAGTGAAGTGGAAAATTGAGATGTCAGGGCAGCAATTATGATGGAGAAGCCGTGTTGTGGCAATATTGCAAGCCAGTTCTTTCAGCCGTTACGATTGCTATTCTTCATGAGAAACTTCATAATGCATTGTATTGAACACATTGATTTCTGCGGAGGGCTTGTTCATAACAATTATTGTTCCTTGCAACACTAAGAAGACTGATATGTAACTTTACAAAAACAAAGGTCATAAATTGACTTTTGAGTGATGAAGGCATGAGTAGACCACTTCATCTACAGCTACATGACACGGAAAATGCTCTATCTATCTATCTATCTATCTATCTATCTATCTATCTATCTATCTATCTATCTATCTATCGGTCTGTTTATCTGGCTGTCTGGCTTTAATTTTGGAGAGAGGGCATTAAGTAGACTAGATGTAAAAAAAAAATTCCTATGCTCTTTTAAAGTGATCCACCCAATAGCTGCATCCTGATTATGAAACACTTAGTCTCTTTAGACTTGAAAGGGTTTTGTAAAAAGTTGGTTGCTAGCTTCCTCGTTACCCCAGATTGTTGACCGTTTCACAGCAGACGTTTTGACTTGTCTTTCCTAAAAAGCACGGATGTAACTAATCACA
Source organism: Etheostoma spectabile (assembly GCF_008692095.1). Taxonomy (NCBI): domain Eukaryota; kingdom Metazoa; phylum Chordata; class Actinopteri; order Perciformes; family Percidae; genus Etheostoma; species Etheostoma spectabile. The sequence goes on from NC_045755.1 coordinate 5,241,599, forward strand.
TTAACCATGGCCATTAGGTGTTCTTCATTATGTGTTCCAGTGGGCTATGGCAGTGAGCCAGCATGTACAGTACCAGGACCCTGGGGAAAGGTCTAATGAGTGAGATTGCAGGAGCTAAACGTATGCATGCAACCTCAACAGCATTGGTGACGTAAAATAGAACTTTTTACAGCTACATTTCAAGTCTACTGGTGTGGTGCGTTTTAAATTTAAAACAGCAATGTTCTTTTTTATCTTATTGGGCCATTAAACCAAAAGAGTAAAGTTGTGGGCCAACAATGGGCTGAAGGACACGAAAACGCTTCATGGAGCTGAGGGGAATGCCAGTTGGGTAATAGTTGTCGTTAGGCTCGGACCCCTTGCATATTACATGTAGTCATTTGGTCCATTGTTAATGAATTAGTGCAGCTTCAAAGATATATAGGTTTGGGAAGCAGTATCCCTTTTAAGGAAAGTTTACTTTCAGTCTGCTTATTCATCAATTCAGCACACTACAATCACTGCACTTTTGTTACATCCTGGAAGTGAGTATATCGTTGAAAAATGGATATGGCTTCATATAAACGCTATAAAAGCAGAGAACATTGAGACGGACTTATTGTTTTTGTTTGTGGTCCGAAGCAGTCTTCTCCTTAACCTGCTGTTCTGTTTGACCCATGCTTGTTTTTGATCGGTTTCTAAGTAATTGAATGCTATAGTGTGTTAGCCATCAACAAATGTGCTGCATTTCTAAATTATTTATTTTATGTAATTATAATCACTACTTATTCTTACAAACACACAGGACCAAACTAATCTAATCATTAATAATTCAGGATATTTGAACATTTTATGAAAATCCATTGGTGCTATAGGGCTGTTTAAATCCACCAGGAAGTCATAATGAGACCCTGGCTTCATACGGAGGAGAAAGTGTTTGGAGTCTCTTTAGTATCTTAAATGGAAGCAGTACCTGTCCATTTTAAAAGCATATTTATAGATTTCATTATTGGTCAAAATGGAATGTAATTAAAGGTTTGAGGCCTTATTTTGGTAAAGTCAACTAGTTACAAAATAGCCGTCCAAGCATCACTATTTAGTGACGTAGGCCGGGTTCACTGCTCCGCTAGGGAATCAGACTTAATTACATCTAAACATGCTTGAGGCATTGTCTTCTCTGCTAATCTACTTTTTAGTAAATATGCTTTCTGCTCTAGTGCTTTACATTCTTGTTCCACTTCTGCGTTATAACAAACCCAAATGGGCTTCCTGACAAATATGCTCAGACGGGTAATACGAACAAATATTTTGAAATAAGACTATTGGAAATTACACATTTCTGCCCTTGTTGTCATAGGTTTGAACAGCAATGAGCCGATGGCGCGTGCAGCAGGGTGGAGTGCAGGGAAATGAGACCAAAACTGGGAAACTATTATGGAGGATGCATTAGTAGAAGATGCAAAGCAAGGCAAGTTGCTCCTGATGAAAGCAGAGAGGGGAGATTAGGGAATTGTCTTTCTCTTTTCTTCAGTAATTGGTTTCTATTGAGGCCTACTTGTAAGTCCCAAAACAAAAGTACTGAATGCGTCCAACTCCTGATTCAACATTGCAGTGCTGTTGCTCAATATCAAGTGACTATTCATCAGCTGCAGAAGTTAATTGAACTTCTACATATTAGCAGGCATTTTGTAAGTGTTTTTTTTTTTGGTTGAAAAATCCATACACTCAATGAGCATGGGGATTTCTTTTTTCACTAAATCAATAGGAATAACTTGCTGATTATACAGAGAATGCCTCTGGTAATTGCATTTTTTAACTAAAAGGGCACTCAGAGCCAGCAGACCTCTGCCATGCCCTATCTCCCAATGTTAACAAAAGTGAAAAATAATTTGTGTATGTGCCCTAAACGTTTAAATTTAAACTTAATTTTAAGTTCTTCCTTGGCCCATGTTACACCCTTCCACCAAGTTTCATGAGATTCAGGCCAGTAGCTTTTCCGTAGTCCCGGTAACAACCAAACAAACAAACCAACAAACTTGGCAGAGGTAGTAAAAAATAAGTTTAACAAAAAACAAACCACATAAGCCATAAGTTTTTACCCTGTTACATTACAACAAGAGGAAGAGATCACTATGTCAAGAGGGAAAATGAAGGTGCCTTGAAGGTATTTTTAAGGCCAATACCGACACGAATAGTTGGTTATTTAAAAATCTGATTTGCCGATATATCGACCGTTATATATTTTTTTTTAATCCAGAAACGCATTACAAAACATAAACCGATTAGTTATTTGTAGTTATTTATGAGTTCTCACTAAAATAATGTTAATAATTTGTTTTATTGAATCAATATTTAAATTGGCTATTATAAAAGCCGATACCTATAGATGGGGAAATGCCTAATATCGGCCGGGCTCTAGTCATGATTGTGTGTGTTCTATTGTAGTTTTCCATATCCTGTTTATTTTGTAGTCTCTCTGTTCTCCCATGTGTTGGCTTGTTTTACTTCCTGTCTTTTGGTTTTCCCTCCTTTGAGATTGTGTGCCCCCCCCCACGATGTTTTTCACCTGTTCCCCAGCCCTTGTGTCACCTACACCTTGTGTAGGCTCTGTGCTTTCTGTGTCTGTTAGCTGTTAGCCTTTCTGCATGGTTTATCGTTAGCTGTTGTGTGTGTTGTGTGTGAGTTCCTTCCAGTGTAAGCTATATTTCATGTTCTTTTTTTCCCCTTTCCTTTTTTTGTTCCTTGTATTTTTTTTGTTCGGACATTACCACCTTGCATGTTTTGTAAGTTCTCTTTGTGTTATCATTAACTTATTTATATATATATATATATAGTCAAACATTATCCAGCCGTTTCCAGCCGCCTTCAGGCTGAACAGGAATTGACAGAAACACTGTGGTCTGATTCCGATTTAATAAAATGTTATCAGACCCATCTATCGGCTTGTACACAGTCTCCAATTGTTTTAATTATAACAGAGTAGCTGACAAAATGCTCTACATGTGATCTGTTGCTGATTTTAATAAACAACAGACTGTAGATGATCCGTAATCTGAACAGATTTAATCTCTCGGACTTCTGTCAGCCACACAACATGTGGTTTGTACAGAATAAGCCTTTAAATACAGACAAATATAAGTTAAAATCCCTCAGATTCAAAATCAATAAAACGTTTATACAAAACTTCATCGTGTTGAGTCGATTCTGATATCAGCATACTAGATATGAACCAAAATGAAAACATAGGAAGTAAAAGAGATTTTGAGGAGCATTTTGAATGTACTGCAACTTTTCAACCTTGAATAATTGTCACTCTTTGTCAGCTCACAATGCCCGAACAACAAAAAGAGATTTTAAATAGGTCCGCTTTCACCTTTTTGAATTTGCAGGATACAATCGTGATTGAAATGAAGGGTTTACACACTTTATCCCACAGCAGTGTTGTTCTGAGGCTGGTATTCCAGGGTCCCAGTGTTCACTTACAAGGACAGCAATAAACCTGTGACTCATCCAGAGACGCTTTATTCAATTAAAACTTGCTTGTTGAAATGCTATCTTTTGGGTATAGACCTCAATGAGCCCTTCGTGAAATTAACAACCACAGTAATGGTTATGACTCAAATGTTCTAGCCATAAATGTGGGTTCATTAGGTCAGTAAATTATCTTTGGCAAAACTATTATCCAAATAGGTTTTAATGGGAAACAGCAGAATGAGAAACTCGGATGACTGTTTGCCCACCAATCCTGTGTGTGTGTGTGTGTGTGTGTGTGTGTGTGTGTGTGTGTGTGTGTGTGTGTGTGTGTGTGTGTGTGTGTGTGTGTCTGTGTGTGTGTGTGTGTGTGTGTGCCCCTAAGGAAGATCCTTTCCATTTGCATTAGAGCAGGTGTGCAGCTGGGACGTCATGAATCTCAATAACTCAGTAGATTGATTACCAGCAGACTTCAAAATGTCTCCAGAGATGTTATTACTGCATTACCAATGGGAATGGATAGATGAATCTGAATCACTCTGTGCGATATGTGTGTGCGTGTCACAGATCTGTGAATGTTTGGCAAGGTTTCTTCAAACCTTGGAGCATTTACTTATTTTGACTGGTTTATAATATTTGATTTAAAGCAATAATTGAGCATCAGGTGATTTCCTGATATAAAGTATGTAAGCCAGACATCGAAGCCTAAAGGCCGGTTTATGCTTCTGCATTAAATTGATGCCATGGGTACATACATGGGTACTTACGGAGGTAATCGGACCCTACGCTGTAGCCTGACATGCACCTTTCAAAAAAATGTAATTCCCCCTACTCATTTCCTGGTTCTCCTTCTCCATAAACAACATGAAATCAAGCAGAGGGTTAACTTTTTCAGGAATACATTTTTTTTGATGAATTAATCAGTACAATTATGCATGCTAATTTGACATTTTTGGAAGCTAGTTTATAGACACTTTTCACTGAAGTACTGTATATTATGTATATTGTGTTCATTTTTTAATTTGGAACAATTAGCTTGTTACACAATAAGAAGCCCAAACAATGTTGTGGGAAACTAAACTGATGTTGAACTAATGATTAGCCTCATACTTTACCTTTGAACTGAAATCTAAGAAGAATCAGTGTTAACCGCTGTGTTTTCAACACAGTAGCACAGTTGCCTGCAGGAGACATTTCAAATCTCGCTGTCTCTTCAACACACATTAGTTTCCTTGTTCCACATTTAAATGCCTCAGGTCACTGAGCCAGCCCTTCAGAGATGTGATAAGAAGGTTGGAAGGAGTGTTTCATTGGCGCTCTATCTCGCTGTTACAGCTTGTATCTTTCCACTGAAACTAACTTTTCTGGCTGTTTCTTCATTAATCTGAATACAATCCCTTCTTTCTCTCCTCGTCTGTATCGGTTTGTCACTGTTCTGCAGATAGTTCTGAATATTTACTTTGCTTGAACAGATCAGTCAGACATTGATTTGTTTACTTGGTCGTCTTTTAGAGGCTTTTGTTCTGAACAAAGCTGCCTGTGCCCTTCCTGAGCCTCTGACTCTCCGCTGAGTAGTCCCAATTGTTGGTTACACCCACTCAGTTTGTCTCAAAGCTGCTCCGACGAGAGGTGTGAGTGACTCAGGGAGAAGGCAGTGTTTGAAAAGATTTGATCATATGTGAAAACGTTCTTTGCCACTGAACTCCCTCTGCCTCCCGGTGAACTATGAGTTTTGAAGCAGACATGAGATGCGTGTGATAGCTGCAGTGTCACAGAAGTAGTGGCTTGAGTGGGAAAAGTCTCATATCAAAGGGTTTCTCTGTTTTTAGTTGTATTTAGGAAGAAAGATCACATTTTTTAAGAGCAACATTATTATTAGAGGTTCCCTGATGCTGTGCTTTTTATGCATGGGTGTAGTGACATCTGTAGACGCTGTTTGACTGATGTGAACTCAAACAGCTTATTAAAGTGCCTATATTAGGGATTTGGGGTGTTATTTTGGGTCTCTGGTGCTTCCACACGCATACAAACTTGGAAAAAACTATCCATGCTGTTCTGAGTGAGATACAGATTTCTGAATGTCCTCAGCCTTCAGTCTCCGGGCGAGCTGTTCCAAATCCGCACGGCTTGCAACTTCACTAGCCAATATGAGGTGACTAGCACACGCTAGTGCTAGCATGCTAGCTCGTTCTCAATGGCAAAACACTACTACAACACACATTAGTTTACCACAATCTACAAAACTAGAAATACTAGAACAGAACTACTTCCATGTCCCTGTTCTGCAGGTATTCCACAAGTGGCCCTTATTTAGAAGAAGTCTCCCAGCTAATCCTGCCTTGGACTGACCAAAGATGGAGGAAGAGTTATCTAGCTGATGTGATCTTAGCTAACTACTGCGCATGTGTGACTCCCAACAAAGATAGTATAAAAGTGGGATTTATCTCACCCTGTAGATAAACAGAGACCCAAACACACAGGGTGAAAACAGGATCTGCAGCAATGTGCAACAAAAATAAGGTGTTTTTTGAAAATGAAACTATGGAAACCTATTCTGGTACAACCTCAAAATA
>NC_045755.1:5251477-5256324 GCF_008692095.1 Etheostoma spectabile
GTGTGTGTGTGTGTGTGTGTGTGTGTGTGTGTGTGTGTGTGTGTGTGTGTCATGTCTGGTGCTCTGCTCCTGGCAACCGCTGGCCCCTGTGTTCCCTAGATAAACACAGCTGCTCCTGCATCTGCAGACACTGACAAGATTTGATCAGCTCCACTTAAAATGCTGTTTCTCCCTGATGCTACAGGTCCAGAGTGATTCTCAGTTATCTCTGAAATGAACCAATTAAGATCCCTTCTTTCCAAAAAACTTTTACATTTAAACATAAAATAGTCCAAAAAAACACATCCCCCAAGCTTACCTTACTGACTAACTGTACCTCTAGTTAATACAAGAATGACCTACAGGAACTCGTCTTCTTCAGCTGGTTTGATTTTCTTCCTTTCAACATGCCATGCCTCCATTTGATATCAGTGTGGTCCTATGGACATTATGGCATTCAAAGAATACAGAAATAAAGGCTTCCTCGAGTTCTTCAGTGTGCTAATAAAAACATCAGGCGACAACACGCGGAAGGCTCCTTATCTCTGAAAAGCACAGACTATTTCTAAGAAGCTGGTGGACTGCATTTCATGGTCTTATAACTTCACTTTAGTTCAATAAAAACGTGTTTAAAAGAAATCCAAAAACTTTACTGAGACAGTCTACAGTCTGTAAAAATTAAGCAAGTAGCCAGATTGAACATAACAGTTTCATTACCCCAGAGTGCCTGTCATTGTAATTGTTTTCAATTGTCAAAACAGGGCTATAAAGCAGCACTTGCACATTATTATTATTTAAACAGCATTATAAGGAATGTAGGCTACCATTGAGAATAACTCTCACTTTTATGAACTGAGTCAGTGTAGATTCCTTATGTTTCTCTAAATGAAAATGTGGTGTAAGGTGTAGTGACCATGAGAAACCAAACCTTGACACAAAAATCATTATTTGGCCATATTGGTTTGAACTAAAATGGATAAGATTAGACCACTGTCCAATTTAAAGGCATAGTTCTACAATTTGGATTAAGGGAAATACTCTCATTTGCTTTCTAGCAGAGAGTCCGGTGAAAAGTTTTACTTCACTACACACTACATGCTGCATTCAGTTATACTGGAAAAGCTCTCGATCTTCAGATTGGGGAGCATTATTCCAAGGTGGTTACCTTTGCTTGCCTTGTATTCACTAGTCTTTAATTAGTTATTGGTAAATACAGTCTTTTCAATATGACATAAACATAGCAATAGCAGTTAGCTAAGCTTAGCTTTGCATAAGGTCTGGAAACAGGGCAAAAAAGCTAGCTTGGCTTGCCCAAAGGTAACACAATCTACCAGCATTTTTAAAACTCACTTATTGACGTAAAAATCTGCACATCTTATTATGGTATATTATGGTACATACATATGGTACATCTTTTTTTGTTTTTTTTGCCTAGCAGCCTCATGGTGTCAACAGGAAGTCACTGCTCCCCACCTAGGGTGTGTTCATGCTGATCTAAACTAACTACCTCCTGACTGTAGCTTTTTATTTAGTGCACAGAGTTCTTATGTAACTTGTAGCAAGAACACATGTCCACCTGTTGGTGATAGACCTAACCTCTATTCTCAATTAGTCCTGACCCTCTTTTCTGTTCTTGACTGTAAAGAGTGTGAGGTGACATGATCCTACTCTGATGAGAAAGCAGAGGAGACGTGAGAAGGGAGAGACGAGGGAGAAGTATGGAGAAGAAATCATTAGAGGGGAGATGGGGGTTGAGGTAGGGGGCCTGCAGATTGCCTGTTCCGGCTTCAGTCCTTGATTGCTGCTCTCTAGGTTATGCAAGTGAAGCCCGCTTCCAGACACTTGCACCCTGAGGACATGGTGATTGGATGGATAGAAATAGCTATTGTCTTATAGACTGACTTCTGTCTCAGTAATTCCTCCTGTGCTCCCATCTGTCACCTCACTGGGCCTCTTTGTTTCCGTGATTGACCATTGTTTTAACACCAGCGTTTTTCCACCTGTATTATCTCACGGATAGATACACATTTCACTGTGTTTAAAGAATTTACAAATATCAGTAATCAGGAATTCAAATCCTGTGGATGGATTCTTGCCAGTGTTCCCGGAGAGTGAGATGACTCTCTCCCCGCTGTATATTTCATTAAGCCGACTTACTGTGGCACGTGTTTGAAGCGTGAATAAAAGGAAACATCTGACAGGACCAACAGTGCTAAACGGTCCCTCTAATTGGGAAGTCGGGGTGACTTCCGGAAGCAGGTAGCCGAGGAAAGGAGCTAATTGGAGATTCCTTTAGTGAATATCAAAGAGGAGGAGAAGAGGGAGACGGGTCTCATTCTCATTAAAATCACATCCCAGGCTTGCCCTGCTCATTGTACAAACACACCGTGGGAATTATGGTCTTCCAGTTAGGCTATCAGTATTTGCTGGAATGATTGCTGGCAAGATGCGAAGTCAAAGGGTATCCGTGCAGGTAGCGATGGCGGAGAGCTTATCACAGAGCTTGTGTGGGTAGATTGACATAGGAAAAGAGAGTCAGGCTTTTGTGGGGAGCTGAGTCTGTTGGGCTGACTTCATGTACTGTAGGTTTTGTAGTTGATTGCTGATGTGCAATTACTGCAGTGCCATGAGGCTTAATCACTGTGCTTGTGGCTTGCTCGTAGCTCGCTGACTTGCTTTTTATTGCCATCTTTCCTCTTCAATATCTCATCTGATGAAATTACAGCTGGGTGGTGTTCAGCTGAGGAAATGAAGCTACGTATTTTTGTTTGCTTGTGTGTGTTTGTGCATGTATGCTAGACTGTGCCACTGAGCCTATACAAATGAGTACTAATGTGTCTATTTCCATTCCAAATTGTATTTTTTGTAGAAAATTGTTTATCAATCAATCAAACATTATTTCTAAAGCACATTTAAAAACAACCAGTTTTACCAAAGTGCTGTACATTAACATTAAACAATAAATAGACCGAATACAACACCAGACAAATACAACATACAGTTCTCATGCCGGATTAAAAGCCAGGAAATAAAAATGTGTTTTTAGTCGTGATTTAAAAACAGGAAGGCTGGGGGCCAGTCTGACATGAAGAGGCAATTCATTCCACAGTCTCGGGGCTGCAACTGAGAAAGCCCGATCCCCTCTGCTCTTGAGCCGCGACTTAGGGATATATACTGTGTGTGCTGTACTATTAACCCCAAAGACAGCCAGAGGGAATATGATATTGGTGATTGCATCTGAATGTGTTGTTGGCCATGTTGTTAAGATCTTCTTCAGGCAGCCATCAGTCTCGGGAGTCTCCACTCTCTTGCCCATGAATCCTGATTTCACTGTTGGCTAATCAGGTAACTCCTCCAGTTCCTCTGCTCTGGTCTCCAGGGATCAACCAATCACACTGCATCACGCTAGTGCCGTGGAAATGGCTTAGCCCATGAACGCATCAATTCCTCTTCACTGTCTGTAATTAGAGCTGTGGTTCACATTAAACCTAGAGAGCTGAAACTGAAACAAAACCCCCCAAAGTACTTATCATTTTAAAAAACAAGCTTAGAATTCATTTGTATTTTTTAACAATATGATGCTACATTTCCATAATGCACTTGGGAAGTGTCTTTTACTACACAAGAAATACTTGATTAATGCCCATCTTTCAACTCTTGTCCCAAATTCACAACACAGAATTTCTGTTGAAAATGTGAACCCTCAATCCCAATCCAAGATAACCCTGATGACATCACCATGACCTCATTCAGAAAACAGACATTAAACAACTATTACCAAGCTGAATGGCTCATGTGCTATATTAAGTTCTGATGAGGGGTTATTAATTAAATCTTATACAGTATTTGTATATACCTATTCAATCTTATACTGCTTCCTATCTTTAACCTCCTCACCCATAAACTAGAGCCATTATTGTTTCACAATAGATACAACTGCACAACAGTGTGGAGTGGGTGGATGGCAACATACAGTAGGCGGTGGCTGTTCATAGTAAATATAAAAATAGTGTTATCATAAAGGCTTTACCAATGTCTGGGTTGCCATTTAGGAATTCTATTCTATTTTAATAGCTATTTAAACATAGCTGACAAAATGCTACACTGTTATATTTTTTGTTGATTAGAACCACATGTGTTCTTGTTTCCTATAGTGACACTTTAATAAACCTACATCCCTTCAAAGCCATTTCAATTTTTAGTAGGATTAACTTCCTGTTTTACAATCCATGCTAATTTTGAGATACTTTTCTGTGTGCTCAGACCAGTCAGTAAAAAACTCTCCATTTGGAACAGATGATAGAAATGCATATAAAGTGTCTTGAATGATGTAGATGTTAGGAATGTCAGAGTTGTAGTTAGTAATGGTTAGTAATTCAGACACAGTAGTAAATGGATATATACAGACAAAGCTGAGTTTTATGTTGCTGTTAAGGCTAAATTACAAAACCTTATAGTCCTATAAATTTCTAGTTAAGTCACATAAGGGTTAAGAACATATTCAGAGCCCGTTTATGTGGGAGGAAAAGGTGATGCATTGAGATTAAACTTATGTATTTGACTGCTTCCGAGTGTGTGGTGAAAACGGTCCCCCGTCTCTTTGAAAGGACGAAAAGGTGCGGATGAATCAGCAAAAGTTAAAAAGCCTCTTTCAGTATTTGAGAATTGAAAAGAATCAAAGATGATAACGTTCCTCTCAATCTGACAAGTCAGCCATTTAAAAAGCTTGCCCCTGTCTGTGTGTTACAGAATCTTGGTCTGCTTGTCAAACTGCTAAAAGAGATGTTCACTGGTCCAGAGTCCTCCCACACACAGCTGCTCCCAAATAATCAGCCTGTGTGTGTGTGTGTGTGTGTGTGTGTGTGTGT
>NC_045755.1:5256334-5258805 GCF_008692095.1 Etheostoma spectabile
GTGTGTGTGTGTGTGTGTGTGTGTGTGTGTGTGTAGTTTAATATGTGCAGGAAATGCATCCTTGTTTATGATGTTTAATCGGCTTGGGTTTGCATTGCCACTTTTTATTCTGGCACACAGATGTACCTGTGTGTTTCTTAGCTGTGTGTGTTCAAGCTCGTTTGTCTGATCTCTTGGCACGGTGTGTGTCTCCTTCTTTATCCGGCAGCTCCATGCCTGCCCAGCCACTCTCTCATCCTATTAAGACTTCTCCTCCCAGAGGAGCTGCTTGTCTGTGTGTGTTGGAGATCACAGTCTGGGCTCCGTTGCTGAGCCAAGTGGTTCTCTGCAAGGCCAAAGCTTGGCGTCAACTATTTGTATCATCCCAAACTGAGATATCCACCATCTGACAATTACAGGGAGAAAGGCAGCTACTGTGCTATCCTGATCCTCAAGAGAGAAATTTCTTTTTACACTTTTTCTAGCACCTCCATAGGGAGGTCAGAGGTCACAGTAACACAACAGCATCCCTGGAGCTAACAAAGCCTCTGTTACGGAACTGGGCAGATGGTTGCTGTCACACAGGCTTGAAACGAGATCTTTCAATTTGAGGACAGGAGGACTAATTATGTCAACGTCTTGCCCAAATCATGAATCTGTTATGAATATGGGAATTTAGCAGTTGACAAAAGTGACAGAATTAGTGATTTCTCTGTGTGTCTCTGTGTTTTGATAAAACAGAATTTCTTGATAATCCCATTAAAGTAAATGTGTTTTTGCTTGTGTTAAAAGAAGAGTTTGAGTGCCTCAGTAGCTCACCTGGTAGAGCACACAACCATATGTAGAGGCTCACTCCTTGAGGCAGCGGCCGCGGTTTCAACTCCCACCTGCGGCCCTTTGCCGCATGTCATTCTGCCTCTCTCTCCCCTTTCATGTCTATAGCTGTCTTATGAAAATAAAGGCCTAAAATGCCCCAAAAGTAATCTTTTAAAGAGGAGTTCAACATTTTGGGAAATATGCCTATTTACTTGGCAAGAGTAAGGAATGAAAAGGGATAACACTCTCATGTCTGTACGCTAAATATTAAGATACTGCCAGCAGAAGGTTAGTTTAGCTTAGCATAAACACTTAAAACGGGTAGACATCCAGCCTAGTTCTTTCAGAAGGTAACTAGATCCTCTTGCCAGCACTTTGAAAGCTCACTAATTAACACATCATATCTTAATTGTTTAATCCGTACAAAAAGCCAAGTGTAAAAGTGATAAGTTGTGGTTTTATGGTTATGTGCTGGAATACTTCCTGGCCAGGGGCAGTGACTTCCTGGAATCTTGTGCTAAGCTGAACAGTTGATGTCATATCCAACATCTTTTAAAGCAGACGCAGGTTAAATCATAAAAGTTGCAAAGTCATGAATGGTAAATGCACTATAAAGAAAGAACTTCTATAATAAAGCCTGTTGGCTTTATTGCACACTAATTCTTGTTACCATCAGGGGTTCTTCTTATGGTGGGTAGCGGATTTTTGGAATGAACCAAAATGCCTCTGTATTTTTTGCAGTGAAGCCATGCTGAGTTTGAAATTAATTTCTGCTGTGCCTTTCTTTGTGTCTCCAGATGGCCCTGTGATCTGGCGAATGCTGACCTACCCCCCCACTCGGCGAGCCCTCCTGGTTGGCTGTGGTCTTCAGATGTTTCAGCAACTTTCAGGAATCAACACGGTCATGTGAGTAAAACCACAATCATTTTACCTCTTAATGATAAAAAGTAATTGGAAGTAGTTGTTGTCCTCTGGGGTCAAAAAGACCCCGCAGCACAAAGTGGTTCAATGGAGCACATAGTCCCACCATACTGGTTGCCAAACATCTTTGATCAAATAATCCCACCCTACTGCTCGCCAAAACATCTTGGATCAAATAGTCCCACCATACTGCTCGCCAAAACATTTTTGATCATGGATGTTGGATGTGTGGGGGTCAAGCGATGGTTACGACAACAACAGAACAGAACTTTTCTAACAGGTGCTGGGCCATTTCACAGTTTAGTGTGAGAGAGACAGGCAGCCCAATGAGGAGGCGGAAGCTCTATACTGCACAGGAGGCTTGTGAGATATTTGTTAAAATGAAAGAAAAGACAGACAATGGTGAACATAATGGGGGGGATCAATTAACTGATGAGGAGGAAAATAATGATGAGGTGATAGATCCAACTCATAGACCGCATGCTGCTTTTTCCTCGGAAAAAGCAGCCCGCTGCAGAAATGGAAGATGAATATGATTTGAAGGAAATTGATGAACTTGATGATGAGGTAGAACCTAAACCTGATATAGAAGAATTGTCAGATGTGCAGCAGTGCATCTATTATGATAAAGACGAAGAATCACTGGATGAGGGAGAATCTAAAGCTGAAATAGTGGAAGTGTCAGAAGTGGAGGACTGCATCTATTATGATTAAGATGAAGAATCAAATGATGAGAAAGAATCAGTGAGGAAGAG
>NC_045755.1:5258815-5261095 GCF_008692095.1 Etheostoma spectabile
GATAGAAGAATATTTCCAGTCAAAGGATGAAACATTGGCGCCCGGATAGCTCAGTTGGTTGCCGTATATAGAGGTTTACTCCTTGACGCAGCGGGCCTGGGTTGGACTGCGACCTGCGGCCCTTTGCTGCATGTCAAACAGTCAAACCAGGTGGGGTCATTTTGACCCCAGAGGACAAAAGGTGTAAAGCATTTGGGAGGACATTATGAGGGTTAAAGTAGACCAGCACAAACTAAAGCTCAACTTTTGCCACCAAAACCATGTCATCTACTTCTTTCTTAAGTTATTATTGACATGGTGGATAGTAGCAGTAGTGTTTTAGCATCTCACAGGCCTTGTGACCAAATTGACCTACTGTTGAGGTTAATAACACAGCATCTTACAATTTTTTGAACACAGGGAATCCAGTAAAGGAGGTTTAACCATCAAGTACATATAAAACCTTGGCAATATGAATCTGTTGTAACATATGTAACATCACGAGAAAAATGTGTGTGGGCCACTAGAGGCTGTGAATGCTTTTCATAGTCTTGTCTCTAGATCCTATTACCATTGAAAAGTAAAGTTCAAGTGTGTTTTTGTCCCTCAGGGTTAACCAAAACAAGGATGATACATGACACTGAATCTGTGTGTCAACAGCCGTTCCTTTCAACAAGAAAAATCTGATGAATTTGCTTTAGCAGCACAGTATTAAATCATAAAACATTGGTTTCATCTTTCATAACACATGAGAGACCAGGGACCAAAATCCTCATTGCATGCTACTACTGTCCACCTGCCTGTCAGAGGACGAACCACCTTTCTCTTTTATTCTTTTTATCTTTCCATCGGAGGAGACTGTGTCATCTGTCTCTGTCTCACCTCCCCTTTGAGATGGACTATATTACAAGCTCTGTAAACAATCTGTGGATATGTGCTGTTGCTAGGCAACCGTCGGGGGGGAGAGCAATAGGATAAGTGCATGTTTGTGTGTTTGCGTTCGTGTGGGATCTGATGCATGGAATGTGACACTATGGACTTTGGGGTCTGCGCATGTGCACCTGTGTGAAGTGTGCTCACATGTGAGTGTATGTGACTAAAGGTATGGATGTATGCACATGATGTGTGCTTGTCTCTGGAGATTTGAAATTCAGCTGTGGTTAGCAGAGGTGACACACTAGATATGTCACAAATCTCTTGAAATACTCGTCTCACTGAATGTACATATACACAGTATCTTCATGTCCTGTTGCCGACAGTATGAAGAGGGGACAAACTAAATCTGTCCCAGCTCTGTCCCTATCTGCCTGTCTGTCTCTCTGACTTGTGTCTATCAGTGTTCCAGTCTTTTGGAAAAGGTCTGTCTGCTAGTTTATCTGTGTCAGCAGTGACCCATTTACACAGAGTTTTAATGCGCCTTTGATCAAGATGGTGTCTAGATTGGGTTACTGTATGTCTACACCAGCCATTAAAATGTGTCTCCAGTCTACAAATTGAAATCTGACTGCCCTTTCATTTTCCGGAAAAAAACACTACGGCTTCCATTGGTGATAATTACATCTTTTAAAATTGACATTAAAGACCTCATCCTGCTGACAATCAATTTTCGACAATGTCTCAGTTTGAGTTGTTTGTTTTGGACCATTTTCTGGTTGCACAAGTGTTATTTAGCTCAAGTGTGCTAGAGATGTATGTGTATGTTAAAGAGACCGCACACCGATACAGTGCACCGTTTACAGTTATTTTGGCTATTTGGATCTCCAGTCAGATCAAAGCACCGCAGATATGCTGGTAATTACATGAGATAACCAAATTCCATGTAACATATAATAGGGGTGTGAATCTTCACTGGTCTCAAGATTTAATTTGATTACAATTTTTTCTGTCTACAATACGATTTGATATTCCGATGCATCACGATGTGCCACCAGTGGAATATTAGAATGCAGACATCAGAGACTGGGCAGTTGAAAATGAAGGAGCTTGAAATTAATACAGGCTTAAAGCAGTAGACAGACAGAAATAGCAAGAACATCAAATCACAAAAATGTAACATTTGACCTAGGTCACTAAAGCCTATTTCCCACTGGACAAAAAACCTATCAACCTCTGTTACTCTGCAGTAATCCAAAGTATTTATCGGCTCCAGCTCTTCTGGCGCGATGCTATGCTATCAAATTCCGTCTGTCTCCGTGCAATCATCAAGGACAGCTCCCACCCCGGCTCTGATCTGTTTGACCTGTTGACCTCAGGAAGGCGTTACAGGTGCATCAGATCAAGGACTAACAGACTCAAGAACAG
>NC_045755.1:5261105-5303506 GCF_008692095.1 Etheostoma spectabile
AAAGCCATAACCACCCTGAACTCACCCATGCACTGAATCCACTCCACAGCCTATCACCGGGCCCCGGACTTTCTTTTCCCACATACTGTGCAATACTGATGTAGAATACCTAAAAGAACATTGGAATTCTGTGCAATTTCATACAGTGCAATATTTAATATTTAACCATTTCATTACTGTGCAACATTTATTATTTAGTACTTAACCATTTCATTTCATCACAGTGCAATATTTATTTGTTATTAATAATTAACTACTTTTCGCATAATGTGTATACACAGCTATTTTATATATGTATGTAGTTGCTCTCAGGACTGTGCACCAGGTCCCTCCCCTCTCTTTTTTTCTGCACAACTGCACAAAATATATTTTCATATTTTATATTTTTATATTTTGTGTCGAGACTGTAAAGGGGTTGCTTTAATCTCGTTGCACAGGTGCTGTACTTGTGTATAATGACAATAAATGTATTCTATTCTATTCTATTCTAAGCAGCGCTCAGATATTGTCCAGATTAGCCTGCAGTGTGAAAGAGAGACTAAATAGCTAATAGAAGACCAGAAAATGGTCACTGGCCTCCATGCTGCCTTTTATTGTATACTTTTTTTTTTTTCAAACAATAGGTTTATTGAGTTTCATTTAAACTAAGACATACAACAATGTATACATAACCTAAAAAACAGAAGAGAGCAATCACAGCAAAAGAAAAAAAGAAAAATACAAAATGTTATTCTTTCCATTGTTAGGCAAGAAGACATTTCCCTAGGCCTGTTCACACTCTTCCAAGCAAGAGACAATCAATCATTTTGCTCGCAATAAACACATGTCAATAAGTATTTTCACCTCTTTTTAAAAATTAGTATCAGTTGGGTGCAACCCCAGGATAAAGACTTTGGTATGGAGAGGAACATTTACAGACACTTTTGGAAATATCATTTGCGCTACCTCTTTCCAGAAGTCTTTAATTGTATAACAATGAAACAGAGTCCCTTTGGAGTGATTGCACTTGTAGCACAGATCAGGGTTTACCATATTAAATGTATGTAACTTTCCTGCATCGTAACATATGTTCCCATTAGCCGATTATATTGTAGTTTCCGGCATGTTTGTGATGTCGAACATGACACACCCAAAGGAAAATACTCAAGGACTTCCAGTTGGACGCTGAGCGGACAGCATGCATGGTTGGTAGCTCTTGCTTAGTTGTATTTTAAAATTACATTCTAGACAATGTCTGACTAATCCAGCAAAGAATTAACTTCACTTGTATTAAAAATAATTTACATAAAAAAAGGAAATAAAGTGTAACAAACGAAAAATGCCGACTACACGAGCCGCTAAGACAGAGACAACAGAGGAGGCAGGCCCAGATGAAGCCGGGGGGGGGGGGGGGGGGGGGGGTTGGAGAGGAACCCCAACATGAGCGTGCAGAGCGCAAACAACCAGGAGCTCTTGACCGCCGTAGGAACGTTGCACACTGAGCTCTCCCGGGTAAAATTCAAAATATGCAACAAAATAAAGGAGAAAATTGAAGACGTAACAACTCCTCTAAGAGGGGAAATGGCTGCATTAAAAGCTGAAAACAACTCAGCCATTAATGCAGTGAAAGCACAAGTAGAAAGTCAGAATTGCAAACTGGGGGTGTCTGCCTCCGACATGTCTGATACTATTGTGGAGTTGCAAAACAAAGTTAAATGCCTCATTAACCAAGTAGAGCAACTGTCTGATAAATGTTTGGATTTGGAGGGACGATCGAAGAGACAGAACCTCCGTGTCACCGGGGTACCTGAGGGAAAAGAAAGAGGGAAAACTAAAGAGAGTCTTTGTGGCGCAGCTGCTTAAAGAGGCCCTGGATTTAGCCAAAACCCCAGTGATAGACCGAGCCCATAGAGCTCTGAGGATGCGGCAGGATGATAGAGGCCAGAACGGGACAGAAGCGGTGTTTACTGATCCAGAGGAGGCTTGTTGATATGCGGAGCAGCACTTTGGAGGCATCTCAACTTGATGGTGACAACTGGCTTTGATTGTAGGCTCTTCCTTCCCTCCTTCTTGTCTAGACACGGCCTTTGATATGTGGAAAGAACGCGGTGTTCGTAACGTAGGGGATTTACATATACAAGGATGGTTTGCATCTTTTCATCAGTTACAACAAAAATATGGTTTACCAAAACATAATTTAGTCAGATTCTTTCAGTGTAAGACATGTAAGAACACAACTTCCTCAGTTTGAGAAAGCAGGGCCTGATATGTTAAATGACTGCCTAGGTGAGTTAGGGAGGCCAGATCACAGTATGTCCTGTTTATATGATAAATTGCAAAAGATAAGCCGCCCACCTACGACCACCGTAAAGCGGATTGGGAGAAGGACTTGAGTACAAACATACAAAATGACCTATGGGACGAAAGTTAAGCGTATATCCACAAGTGCTCCATAAATGAACGTCATTGTCTAATACAGTTTAAAATCCTACATAGGCTACATTATTCCAAAGAAAGACTTCATAGGATCTTCCCTGAACTCTCTCCTCTATGTGAAAAATGTGACACTCATGTTGGTGATTTACTTCATAGTTATGTTCTTTGTTCCAAAATACAAGGTTACTGGAGTGATATATTTGGTTTCATGTCGAAGGTCTTAAATATTCAAATGATCCCAGAACCAATTTTAGTACTCTTAGGGATATCCGATGAAGCTGAGAGAGTGACACCGGCATTCTCACTGCAAAGAAGTGTATCCTCGTATTCTGGAAAAAGAAAGAGGGACCAACACTGAAGATATGGCTCACGGAGATAATGGACATGCTCCGCCTTGAGAGGATCCGGTTCATTCTGAAGGACAGACTAAACAACTTTGGCAACCTTTAGAATCTTATCTTCCAGGACAAGCAGTATCCTGATTGCAGTCCGGGTTGGGTTATTGCCGATAGGGATTTGGGACTCTCATTTGTTAGTTTTTTAGTTTTCTATTTAGTTATTTATGTATTTATTTATTTATCCTTATTCCCCTTCCTTATTTCTGTTTGTATACTGTAAAAAGAAGCACTTTAATACAATGTTGTGACTTTTTTTTAAATTAAGCTTCATAACAAAAATACCGGAAACTGAAAAAAATTAAACACTCATAATACTCATCCACTGGCAAAGCTGAAAGGAGTCTATCGCCTAAAACCTGCATATACAAGCTAATTTTGGTGGATGAAATGGTCTGAAAGACGACGAGGTGCAGCTGTGGAGGCAGGCGGCAAGGGCACAGCGGATGAAGGCATGACATACAGGGGACTTTTAACTACAAACTAACAATCCCTTAAAAGTCTTGAAAAATGATAGCAGGATTGTCGGTTCTTGTATATGTTTAATCTGGTGTATTTCTTGGACGGTAATTTCTTCCATCCACATCTGTGCTGAGTGTTCTTTTTTTTTTTCCCCAGCATTATTTTCTCTCATCCTGCGTGCTACTTAGCTCTGTATACTTTGGCAGCCGGTCTGTTTACCACCTGCCTTTTTGTTCCCATGTAGAGCAGCCAGGATAGCCCCATTAGCCATGAGATATAAAGGAGGTCTTGGGCGCCAGTAAATCAGCCCGGGCTTAGAGACAAGTCCCGCTATCCCTGTCCCCAGCTGCTTTTCTTGATTAAACCACCAGGCTGTCTCGTAGAGAGAACGAAAAGGGCAGTGAGAGTGAGCTGGCAGACAGGCAAGAAATATTAATTTGCAAACCAAACTAGCAAGCACATAATGTCTGTCATTCTGCTCCAACAGTCTTGAGAGAAGTTGGGAACTTGACAGGAGCGGATTCATGAAGTCCCAGATTCTTTTTTTCTCTCTCTCAAATATGCTTACACAAATGGTACAATTGAGTTTATGTTGACACATTGTCACACTTGAAGTCCTCTTCTTGAAGTAAAAGTTCCAACAAGAAGTGAGTCCTTTTGTTCGTCAGCAAGCAAATAAATGCAACTGAAGTTGGAATTCCTTGACAAACTAACAAACCATTTGAAATAGTTGTTCTCAGGTCTACCCTCTCAGATCTGACACTTTGAAATAATTGAGAGGACTCCTGATATGTGTCATATGATAATGTGTTCAATCCAACGTTATTCAATCAAAACAGCAGTAAACGCAGACATCTCAGTGTGACCCACTGTCCATGACCGAGCCATGGGTGTATTATGAGACCTGGATACAGTGGACCAGGATGAGGCCCCGTTCGTTCCAGTGACTGCAAAAACACATGCAACTTCCAGATTCCAGTTTCAGTTCATGGTACACGTTGTGTCGTGGTCAAGGTTGTCAACTTTAGTGTGAGTTTTATATTCAGATGAGTGTTGCAAAAACTGTATCTAGTATAGCATTGAAACACACTGTAAAATGTAATAATATTATAGCCTAATTGATTGAACATTTAGTTTTTTCTGAATTTGTCCTGGGGTAAAAGTTCAGTAGATATTTCATTAGTTTTGATCCCTCGTAGTCCTCACATGTTTTTAATTGGGTGCCTCAGGTACACAGAAAAAATTGGTCTGAGAGGATGGGAAAAAAGAAAATTGTGACACATATGCCTTTTCCACCAAGGCAAGTTTGTGGGCCAAAACAGTTCTTTGCAGCTCTTGGCCACGAAAACTGGTTCTGCAACGGCAGCAACACTTTGCTTGTTCGAGTTGGTAGGGAGAGGCTGAAAGTAGAGGAGCCAGACCGCTTTCATTGGAGAGATGTAAATCCAGTGGTCACTCGTCACACAGTGTCCCTACTGAGATCCTTAACCTTTTCCAACATAATTAACAGCTAAGTCCCTCAAAGATGCCAGGTGGATGATTGGTCCTTGTACAGCTACATACTTGCTTGCAAATTACACGTGGTGCTGGTCCACATCGCATACTTTCCTTTGTGCAGTGGTGGCAGGATGCTGTCTAATTAAATGTGTGTATGCAGACAAGCTCAGATGAATGTTGTCCAAACTCTTGTTTCAGCAGTGATATTCCAGTAAAACACACAACCACTGCATCCAATTACAAATAATTAGCAGACATGTGGCTAAAATGACTCACTCAATCCATTAGATATTCACATAGCTAAAAGACATATTTAGCACCACAGAGATTAGTTTTGTTAGGGCCTGTTGCCAGATCTCGTGTAAGTTTGTTCCTGAGATAGAAACAGGTCTCAAATAAAGTAAATTTTCTCCTAGTCTCGCTTTGCCGGACCTTTCTCCACAGCGTTGTGGAGGAAAAGCGTGCTCTGGTTCATTGGCCGGATGGAGCAACATAGCAAAATAGCCTTAACCAACTGCCACTTTGCTCGTTTGAAAGCCATGATGTTTCTCTCCCTGGGCGGGCAGAGAAAGGGAAGGTAACCTTGCTCCTCATGACCTCATAAGGTGCAAGATTCCAGATCGGCCCATCTGAGCTTTCATTTTCTCAAAGGCTGAGCAGAATACCCAGGGCTGTTCTAGCCACTGGAGGACCATAGGCAGGCTGGGGGAACGCATATTAATGTTAAAAAACCTCATAAAGTGACGCTTTAATGCCATGGGACCTTTAAGTGTCAGAATGTTTTGGAGCTATGTGGCCTGTGAAGAATGGGTCCAATGTTTACTTTGGTTACTATGAGGCAAAAGAATAATCTGTCATAATCTGTGTTCACATTCACTTCTCCACATTAGAAAATGGAAATTACTCTGAGTCGGGTTGTCTTGGTCCTAAACCATCTCTGATACTGTCCGCTCGGAGGACCTGTTTCACACGCAGTAGATCGATACGCTACCACTTGTAGCACACAAAAAGGTGGTACGCAAACCTCCACATAGAGTTTGCGCGTAAAGCCTCTGATGATGACATTTAGTTCTTGCAGACCTTTGCACATTCTCGCAGACAGACAATTTTGCTAACGTTAAATTGCTCACAATGGCAATGCTAACATCCAGACTTGCAGTTAAGACTTCTACCATGTTCACCATCTTAGTTTGACATGTTAGCATGCTAACATTTGCTGATTAGCCATTAACACCAAGTCCAGCTGAGGCTGATGGGAATGTCTTTAGTTTTGCTGATTTTCAGTCATAAACCAAAGTATTGGACAAATTCAAAAAGTGACCAATGTGAAAAGTAAAGGTGTCACCAAGTTATTTCAAATCATTCTAAGGGCGACATAATCCATGAAATAGTACTTTTCTCAAGAAATCCATAGAGCCACACATGGCTATAAATATCTGTAATAGGTAGTTAGCACCACCTACCTAGTCTATGGTTGATGTAAGGGGCTTGTTGCCGGCACCAAATCAAAGGCTTTTTTTATGACCATAGACCTGATCTGAACTGAACTCTGCAGAATATCATGACAGCTACATATGTGATACACATGGTCACACACCGAACACCTTATTTCACAGCAGGTTGATTTGAGCTCATATGTCAGGCACACTCTCTCTGGACTCTATTTCTTTCTGGATGTTGTATGAATAACCTCCCTGCCCTCACGCACGCACACACACAAACTCACACACACACTCCGGTCAGCAAAGCCGGTGTAATGAGAGATGTATTTGTCAATAATACATCTCTCAGGAATCATAGGGTGTTGGGTGGTGTGTCTGGTCTGCTTGTCTTTCTGCCCGCAAGAGTTTGTGTCCCCGAATGCCTCCCCGCCTGACTGCCTTCCAACAGATGAAGAGATGGATAAAGATGAATACATGGATGCATTCTGCAATGACGCTTATTTTTCTTCCTCTTTATCCACCTTTCCCTCTCTGTCTTAAATGTGGAGAAATGCGGTACAGCAGTGGTTCAAATTAGATATCACCCCCTCCCCCTTTGCCACTGGATCATTTTGATTGAATTAGCCACATAATCTAGCATGTAAAGGTCACCATGGGCTGGCAGGGACTGCTGTGTGTTTGGATCTTGTCAGGGCGGGTCAGCGGACTGTGTTGCCAAAGCGGTGAGAGGAAATAGGGGCAAAAAGATTGTGTTGAGAGATGAATTGAGCAGAAGAAGGAAGGAAAAATGGACCGATAGGGCAGGACAGAGGAAAGAAGAACAGGGCAGAGGGAGCGATGACATTGATGGTGATGGGGCGGAGGAAGGTGTGGAGCGGGATCAATCCAGATGACAGGCAGAGGGAGGGTGAGATAGATTTATAAAGAAAGACCGATAAAAGGACAAAGAGGACAGACGGAAAAAAAGCCTGTGTTCTTTCATTGGGTTTCATGCTCCTTTTTTGTAACAAGCAGTTTTTAAAGGTTTGTCTATGTAAACTGAATATACGAACCCAAGGTGTGTGTGTGTGTGTGTGTGTGTGTGTGTGTGTGTGTGTGTGTGTGTGTGTGTGGTGTATATATATATATATAAATTATATTTATATATACAAGCTAAATTCTCACAGATGTCTTGAGAAGCAACATTGTGTGTTATATTGTATGTATTTATTATATATAAAATGTGATATGTTTTCGGTAATATGTTAGTGTTATAATGTGTGTTGTTGTCAGTAGGCACTTAGGTGTTATGTCGTTGCACAGGCCAGTTGGCCCTAGCAGATGGTCCCACAGTCAAATGTCATGTTAGAAATGTCACGAAACGCCAGTTTTTACATGGTTCCTCTGGTGTGTGTGTGTGTGTGTGTGTGTGTGGTGTGTGTGTGTGTTGTGTGTGGTGTTTTGTGTGTGTGTGTGTGTGTGTGTGTGTGTGTGTGTGTGTGAGAGAGTGTGACAGAGAGAGTTGTTTTGTAATGTGCTCCTGTGTCTGTGTTTGTATGTTTTCAAACGTTCATAAGCAGCTTAATCATGGCAACCTCCTTCACTGTCTCCAGTGGAGTTGCAGTGAGATCCTCCTTAATGAGAAATATTCTAATTTTCCCTCTAATCAAATGCACACAGAAACACATAACCCCTCACTTCAGCACAAACATCTCATTTGCTTAATAGCAAGATGTCATTTGTGAAGCATACTTATTCTGTGGATGGAGTGGCATTTGAATAGCACGGATAATAAAGCAAATGCAGATACATTCTTGTATAATTCAGAAAGCCATGTATAACACAGAGAAATTATAGCACAACATCTGATAGGCGGATGCTCATTTTCAGTTATTTTAGATTCATCCACACAGGTGTTTTCACTTGGGTTGCCTGATTAGACCTCTTCTCAGCGCCATGGGCCACACACTGGGCTTGCTTGACATCTCCCTCACACTACATTCACACATGGGCGGTTATTTTCATAAATGGACATTTCAACCTCTATAGTTTCAAAAAAAGAAATTACATATACAGTGTATAAATATATATGTATATATATATATACAGAGAGAGAGAGCAAATGTGCAAATGCAGATTAAAAAAAGTTCTCCACTCTGGCCAGAGCTTTTAGAAAGACGAGTTTTCAGAGGTAAATTCTTCGTTTGCGTGTGAACAAAGGGCACAAACGAAGGGAAATGTCTCCATTTGTCAAAATAACCATGTACATGTAAACAGGGCCTCAGTCTCATTAGTTGTGTGTAGAGAGCAGGTCAACTCCCACCTTTGTCATTTGTATTAGAAGAATGTGGAGTCCGGTATCCTCACACAATAGGCCTTTTTCACAAAGACATTTTGAATTGTCACAGTAGGAAAAGCACAGGTGTAAAAAAAAAAAAACTAATTAAAAAAGTACAATGGCTGAATTTCATTCAGCTGCTTTGATTTCAGGGTCCTGGTATTGTGCAGAGCCATCGTTAGTCCATACAGGTCTTAGTTATTTATTACATAAAACAGGCAAACACCCAGAGAGAGCACCTTTTTCAGACACTTCGTAAGGCAGACCACCACGCCTTTTCACGCTGGCTTCTGGGGAAAACAGCTGGCAAGGTATATCACTATATTATTTACCCTTTTCTGTTTTGTGACCCGTTTCAAAGTATTAGAAATATGGGTTTCTTTCAACAAAATTTCCCAAAAATAACTGAATGAAGTTGGCTAGAAGCCTAGATGTAACACAGAATTGGGTAATAATGTATACTTTATGTTGTACGTAGGAAAGTGCGTTGAAAGTGTCAAAGAAAGCCTCCAAAGCGTTAAAACCGTCCAAAAAAGGGAAAAAAAACACCAAAAATTGTCAGAGAAAACCTTCAAAAGCGTTAAAACTTTCAATTCTTTTTTTTAAGTCAAAAGCAACACAAAAGCGCCAGTAAAGTGTTGATAATTGTCAAAATATTGCAGATTGAAAGACAATATGAGGGTTAAGTTTCTAAGAGAAATCGATTTAGTAAAGAGAATTTAAGTTTTATTTACTTATTTATTTATTTTTCTGCATTTATCTCTCGTTCACACTTCAGTCCAGTTGGTGGCAATAATTAACCTTAGGTTAATTATTACGTTAGGTGAGAAAGGGGAGAGAGAGAGAGAGAGAGAAGGGGAAGACATGCAAGAAGTAGTGACAGGTCAGATTCAAACCCTGGACCTCTTCAAACCTCCCTGTACATGTGCCCCTGCTGTACCCATTTAACCAACCCAGCCACAGCAGTAATGCACTTTTTATGTTGGTTTGCCAACCGCCATAAACCATACAGAAGAAGAAGAAGAGAAAGGCCTTTTGCCAGCATTGCTCTTCCTAACTTCAGGAAATGTTTTATTTTTTTGCAGGATGTTAGGGAAAGACTCATGAATATTCATTAGGAACTCATCCCTGAATGGCTGTTACTTGTTGCTCTGGTTGGCTTGGTTAGGTTTAGGCAAAAGGAGGGTTATGTTTAGGCAAGATGAGTGGGATTGGTTATGGTTAGGGTAAGAATGCCAGGGTGAGCCGATCAGGGATGTGTCATCTCCTACCAACAACAACAAAAGCTCTCAGCCTGGGCAGAGGTGCAATCCATGAATATACTGAAAACACCTGTGTGTGTGTGTGTGTGTGTGTGTGTGTGTGTGTGTGCAGGGCCTTTACAGAGGTTAAACAGTAGAGATGGAAAAAGACAGGAATTGCCAGGTATGAAATGGAATTGTATTAATTCTTTCTAAACCTTGATAGGATGGGCTTTGAAATACCTGAATTAAAAGACAAATATAAAACTGCACTTAAATAGTATAAGTAGTTTAGTTAGGATTTGGGCCAACGGAAACCACCTGTCTCTTTCGATCACGAACTGCTGGTGGTTGTATGTATTATCTTTGAGTCACAGAATTTCAGGTAACATAATGGTATGCAATAAGGAATAAACCAGAAACTACTGTACTATTGTAGCTGGGGAACCAACGGTTTAACTGACCTGTTGCTGAAATGTGTTTGTTGTGCTGCTGTATAGTTTTTGCCTTGTGTTTGTTGGTGATATATGTGTGCTCATGTACATATACATAATATATATATATATATATATATATATATATTTGCCCTTCTTGCAAGGCAGAGCAAAGTTTCCATTCTGTTTGTGTGTAGTTCTGAATCAGAACGTCACATCTGCAGTATGCCTATTTGGGCTAAGCGATTTTGTTCCAGAGCAAAAATGTGATGCATCTCTGTGTTTGTATGCTTTAATTTGAAAAAATAGGCCACTTCCCATGAGAATCTCCATCTCTCTCTCTCTCTCTCTCTCTCTCTGTGTCTCTCTCTTTTTCTTTTCCCAGCCGCATCTTTTCCTGTCTGTCCATTTGTTCTTGTTTTCACACCCGCATCCCCTCCTTCTACTATTCTTCCTCTCGCCTTTCCGTTGTTTTCTCACTTACTCCCCTTCTCTCCTTCTATTCCCCCCCCCGCCTCCTTCTGCTCTTACACCTCATCACTTTGTCTCTTACTCAGTGAGTCGGTCACTCAGTCACACAAGTGCTCGCTTGTTCATTTGCACCCACTCACTCACTACTTGCCTACTTACACCACACACACTTACACTTGTTTGTTGTTTAGCTCACTCTCCTCTTCTTGTCATTGTTGCCTTACAGTGGATCCCTCCCTCTAAATCCATATTATTAAGTTACATAATTAGATCAGCGCTCCATCAATAAGTAGCACTCTGTTGGAGCGTTCTGTCTTAAAGACAAAGGAAACCTTCCTTTTAGCTCTCATTCCCTCTCACCTTCCTTTGTTTTCTCTGGAATGAAAAGAGAGTTTTTGGTAGATTTTTGAAGTACGGTACCAGTGATTTTACATGTTCCACAATTTCCCAAATTACACCGTTTCTTCTTCTTCACCCTAGGATGTTTGCTTACTTTCTGTTTTGCAAGGCGCATAGTGGAAACGCCATACACACGACCATTCATCCGCCCGTGAATGTCTTCGTACCAGGGAGCTGGCAGGGTGAACTCGTTTGACGTCCGATCGTACTGATTTGGACATTCGCGTTCTCACATACAGTTCCCCAGGTTAAAGTCTTAATGATTTCAGGCTTGCAGTGCATGTGGGAAAAGAAAAGAGGCTAATGACACACACTTTGTACACTCTGTCACCCTGACGTCTGAGAGCTTAGTCACATCATCTTGTATGACAACAACATTTTGAACCAAAATCCCTTCATTTCAGTATCAAGCGATCCTCGGATTCACTTGCAGAAGTGCAAAGATGAACTTCAGTGAACTTTGACATGCATATATTTGCACCGCTTATGAATTGCAAGTAATCTAGACAGTGCTGTCCTTTTGAAGGAACAGAGAGAACTGAAAGAATCTATTATATTAAGCCCATTAACACACATTTCACATCAGGACATTCTTTTTGGGGGTTTAAATGAACAAAATGGCCAAGAATATGTGAGTCTTACCTGTCCACACGTATGTTACATTTCATGCCACTGTGCGTTTCCATCCACTACTGTTATGTAAATATTAGGAGTTTAAAATCAGGTGGATGGAAATGAACTTGTAGACCATGAAAGTTCTACATAGTGTCTCATGGGCAGAAGAAAACGCTTATCTGTGCTGCATCATACAATTTTACAACACTGCAGAAGGAGAAGTGACAACAATAGAGCTTTCCTCTTTGTTTTTTTCTCCATTTTGCCATGAACAAAACGAGCCACAACCAACAGTAGCTGCTGCACAACCTGCAAGTATTTACTATGCTGACTCTTCGAAATGCTTTGGATTGGTTTGCAGAAATGTAAAGTCTCTGTGATTGTGTGATGTAACTAAACCCCCCCCCCCCCCCCCCCCCCCCCCCCCCCAACAAAAAAAAGCCTCCCAAGAGTCAGCAGCCTCCAAGACGATTCAGTAATGTGTCAGTAAATGTCAACCATGTCATGTGAAATGGACTATAATAATAATAATAAGAAACAGCAATCGGGCCTGTATTCACTTTGTTTTACTCGTCTGCTGTATCTCCAATGCCAATCCCTGTATTTCAGTTTTCAGTGGAAGTGTAACACACACACTGACAGTCTGGTTTCAGGGATTTGATTTATTCCTTTTTATCTGGTGATAAGTGTAAATGACTACTTCACAGGTTGGCGGCATGTGATACAAGAACTAAATACATACAACCGTTTCTGTGAAATGTGTATCTACTCTTCTACCTGACACTCTCTTCACCCATTTGCTCCCTACAGCTAGCGCTGTCTCAGTCTCTCTTGCCTTCAGGTGTTTCTCTCTGTTGTCTCTTTCCCGCTGCGTCTGCCGTTTCCCATGGCTGACGTCTGTGTTATCACTCTTCCTTTATTGTGTTGAATGAGAGGTTTGGAATGGAAGCGTGACAGGAGTGTGGATCCATGTTTCCATTTTGAGACCGGGGTCAGTGCCAGATCGCACCTTCTTGTGTTTGCTTCGCACCGACGTTCCGCAGGGCATCTTATGTAAAAGACAGTGAGTGTGTTAGGGCATGGGGGTGTGTCTGTGCGTATTTGTGGGACAAAGAAAGATGACATCTCATCCCCCTCAATCTCTCTGCTGTATGTGTTTTATCCGCACCCTGTGGAGGTCTAATCAAACTAAAATGACTACGATACAATCTGATAATCATGGATCATTACCAGGACGCTGTGGTTTGATCTTTTTCATTTGTAATGAAGGCGAACTAGGGTTAAAAGCTTATTCTTCTCACGGTAAATGGCTCGCAATAATAGCTGCTCTTATTAAGCGCAGTTTCACATATAAAGTATAAAATGTGGAAGGTTAATAACCTATGCAAGGGTCAAAGTACAAAGTGACCTGTGTTCGTTAATGGGAAATTTATGGGGCCAGACACTGGGTGACCTGGTGACTACTCACAGGGCAAGTTTGTGACTGGCTAGCTAACTGTTAACTCACTAGTCTTTTTTTCTCTCTACTGTTCTGTTTACGTCCCCGCGGTGTTTTGTTGATCATTTTCAACCATTACATTTAAAAAGAAAAGTCGATTTGAAGAGGGATAATAAGCGCTTCCAGCTATCAAGTTTGCCAATTAGCGAACCTGTTAGCCTATTAGCTTAGCAAAAGGTGGGTCACTAAAATGAGAAAAGCTGGTCCACCTTAAAGGTCAGTCCACCTTAAGTGAGTGTGTCATTTGTCGCTCACTTCGGGGCATTTATTCAATGACAAACAGCCTTAATTCAATTCAAGTTTATTGTCATTCAACATGTTAGACAGGGGACCAGGACCAGGACCAGCAAATGGCAAAGGCAGTAATTCATTAGGCTAAAAGTGATGAGGGTTAAATATAGCATAAGAACACTCAAAGCGACAAGTATTTCAGGGCATCAGCAGTCTATCAAGTAAAGTGCATCGGCGGTCCATTTGGTAAAGTGCATACTGTTCAATAAAATGCATCCAGTTCTTTAGGGAAAAGGGACGGCAGCAGCACACAGCAGACAGTCTAGTTGACAGAGCCTCACCGCCGCTGGGTAGAAGCTGTGCTTTAGCATTAAGGCTGCTCAGCCTCTCACAGCCTTCACTGTACACACACTGCACTGCTACATTAACAGCTATGACGTTTGTGCTAACTTCCTACTCATCGTCTCACACACACGCTCACTCTCTCTGTCTCTTTTCCTCTCTCTGGGCCAAACACTTGCTACGTTACGCACATAACCTACAGTTCCTGACAAAAGTCTTGTCGCTTGTGTACAAATTGACCTGAAGTGCCGCTGAAATATATTTCTAATCAAGATTTATTTACAAGAAATGGCTCATTTTAATCCACAGCCTTTTGTAATAATGTTTCGTGCAAAAAGAAACTGTCAAAAAGTATTCTGATATTCACAGCTTGGTAAAGCCCATTGAGTCAATTTTTGCAAAGACATAACGTATTCTCGCTTGTCATATGAGCTTCACCTGGGACTAATAATGGATCAATTAGGTCTCAGGTGTGTATAAAAACAACCCCAGTACACTAGAACTCACATCAACTGCAACTAGACCTCTGCAAACAGGCTAGAGTCACCCTGAGACTAAAGTTTTGATTATCAAGAGCTGAAGACCAGATCCACTGCTGATGTGGCAGACACCTTCAATGTGTCTCAGCGTCATGTACAGAGGATTAAAAAAACATTTGAAGACACTGGAGATGTTTTTGACAAGCCCGGTCAGGCAGACCCCGCAAGACAACTGCTCGAGAGGGCCGTTGTTGGCTCGAAAATCCAAGGCCAGCCCATTTCACTGCAGCAGAGCTCCACCAGACCTGGTCCCCTGAAGTCCCTGTGTCAACCAGAACAGTTTGTCGGATTCTGTCTCGAAATGCCTCCACGGTTGAATCAGTCCCAGAAGCCAACACAAACAAAAGACAATTGAAAAACCGTGTGGCATTTGCAAGGCCCACAGCCTGCTAAAAGGATGGACGCTGGAGAAGTGGAAGAAAGGGATTTTTCAGATGAATCTTCTGTTGAATTACCCCACAGTTGCCGCAAAATTGCAGGAGACCTACTGGAGCCCGCAGGATCCAAGATTCACCCAGAAAACAGTGAAGTTTGGTGAGAAAAATCATGGTCTGGGGTTACGTCCAGTATGGGGGTGTGCGAGAGATCTGCAGGGGGAAGGCAACATCATTGTCTCAAATACCAAGAAATCTTAGCACCTCTTATATTCCCAACCATAAAGAGGCCAAATTCTGCAGCAGGATGGTGCTCCATCGCATACTCCATCTCCACTTCAAAGTTCCTCAAGGTGAAGAAGATCAAGATGCTCCAGGATTGGCGGCCCAGTCACCAGACCTGAACACATTGAGCATATGTGGGGTAGGATGAAGAGGGAGCATGGAGACCAAACCAAAGAATTTGATGAACTCTGGGAGGCATGCAAGAGCTTTCCTAGCTTTCCTGATGACTTCATCAATACATTGTATGACTCCTTGCCAAACCGCATGGATGCAGTCCTTCAAGCTCATGGAAGTACACAAGATATTAAATTTGGATCTCACTGCACTGCTATTTAAGTTGCTGAAATATTTAGTATTTGTAGTAAATTTGTTCAATTTATGTATAGGTGACAAAACTTTTGTCTTGGCAAAATTTGACCTTTCTGTCTTGTTTAAATAATAAATCTTTTTTTAGTGAAACTAATTTATTTCAGTGCATTGAACATCATTTGGGAGGGTTTTAGCTTTTCATATGAGCTATTTCTTACACCAATTGATTAATTAAAAGTCAGGTTAATAGCAGGTGTTTCTACAAAATAGATGAGCGACAAGACTTTTGTCAGGGACTGTACACACTACGAAGTTATTCCTTAAAGGAGTTATCTGCTTTACACATTTTAGTTTTAAAAACATCTTAAAGCTGAAGTTAAAACAGAATTCTTGAATTTCAATATGATGGAAGATGTTTATGGAATTGTCATCAAACAACACTAAAAATAGAGCTTTATGTGATTATATTTTAGAAAGAATTTCCTCGATGCTTAGGCCTAGGGAAAGGTTAATGGTGCAACACAGCTGATAAGCTACGACAGCTTCCTTTTCTGTTAGACTCTCCATCCCCCCCCCCACTGGTCAGCACTGTCGAAACTGCTTGCTATTGATCAAAGGCACCAAGTTTGCACAGCGTTTGCACAGATTAATTTCACCTCTTTGAGCAGATCCTATGATCGCAACTATTTCATTGGAATGAATTTATTTCACAAGTTTTTACCGTTTCGAGTCCTGGTTTGACCAGGCCTGTAGGCATCAGTTTGATTCTCTTGCGTGGCTTTGATTCTGTAGATTTATCTCCCAACCGAACACGGCATCAACTGAACGCACTAATTAACATGCTTCAGCTAGAGTAAAGAAACTAATCGCTGAAATCATCGATTTGTCAGAATGAAAACAACCAGGAGCTCCATGGATGTAGTAGGGGACCATGCCAATAACAAGCCGTCAGTTAATCCTCCCAGTTTAAAGGCACCGAATGGCTGCCTAATTGCAGCATTTTTCCATTTTCATTCTCTCAGTGCACTTTCGGAAATCTCTGCAGGCTCCCAGAGGTCCAGGTAATTGGACCAAATGCAGTCCTGACTCACCTCTAAGCCCCTCAGACACCCTCTTATTAAAGCCATTTCCATTGTTAACACACTGTTACTGTATAATGATCTTGCCTTTTCTCCCACTTACAGTTGTCATATACATTAAGTTGTTTTTTTATGTGAAAGACTGCTTTACATCTTAGAAGATCAAAAGGAAGAATAAAAAAATAACATTTTGAGGTCTGTTTCATACAGGTGGGTGAGTGCCTAGGAGGGTTTCCCGTCACTTTGTAATGTGTGTTATTAGTTGACAGGTGGTGGGTGTTTCAGACTGAGAGGTGTCACTTTCTATTAGAGTCGCTTAAACCTGTCCCATTCAGGCTCGCAGCACAGCAAACTACAACTTGGAGAAAAATACCCAAACATTCAAAGACACAAGAAGCTTGTTTTTTTTTTTTTTTTTGCAGTTTATGCCACCATAATTAAATGCATTTCCCAAAGACATAAGTCATTCAAGTGCATCGTTTAAGCAGGAAAATACAAAACAGACTCTCAGAAAAAAAATGAAAAGCCATTTCAAAGAATTTTAACGACATGCCAAAAAGAAATACTAAGCCCAGAATGTTCTGTGTGGTCCCATTATAATGATGCAATCTCATCTAGGAAAAAATATTGAGGAGGCTACTGAGCAGCAGCATTTCTTCGTGGATTGCTCTTGTGTACCAAAGTTTCCAACAGTATTTCCCCTCAACGCTGTGAGATGACGAGCAACAAAAAAAGAAGAGCACGCTCATTAGCAAACCCGGAGCTCGCTGCAGATCTGCGAGGAGACACAAGGAATTAGCACAAGCAGAAAATACACGGCATTTTTTTCTAGGCTTTCTTTTGTCCTGCTAACAGCAATTCAGGCGTCTCGCCCTAGACTAACAACTGAACACTTGACTTCACAGGAGGACTCAAGAATATACAAGGATGCTGGATGGATAATTGCATCTTTTTTCAGGAAATAGACAGGGTCAAGCTCAGCCCTTGAGTGTCTGTTGGGAGACTTTAACACAATATCTGAGATGCTTTTAACACAAGATGCACTTCACAGTGTTAGCAAAAAATGATCACTTTGTTTCTGCAGGCTGTTATTCAAAGTAGTTGAAGTCAGAACTGTGTGTGTGTGTGTGTGTGTGTGTGTGTGTGTGTGTGTGTGTGTGTGTGTGTGTGTGTGTGTGTGTGTGTGTGTGTGTGTGTGTGTGTGTGTGTGTGCGATAATCAAACAGATGCAGGGCTGAAGATGGAACACAGCAGGCCGCACTGCTGGGAACAAAAATAGTTATTTTACTCCCGCAGCTGCTCCAAAATCAACTCCCTTCTTCTGTGCATTTCCATGCGTTTGTAAGTTTGCAGATGGATAATAAAGCGGCCTAACTGTTGTCACGTGCCAAAACTTCAAGCTTTTAAAACCAGAATTTCACAGCATCTCTTTTTCTGTTCTCGCCCTGTCTGACAGGATACCATGGTAGAAACGTAAAGTGTTATTATGCTAATTACTCCATTGAATGTCTTTGTTTTGAGGAAGAGAGAGAGCAAGAGAGGGATAACAATTCTTTTGCAGAGATGAAAAGCAGAATGTTAATTTGGAGTTGCCTGGGGAGACACAGAGAGGCAGACAATGCGGGAAGACTTTTTATTTTTTTATTTTAAGAGTATCACCTTCTTTGTATTTGCATTTCTCTACCGCTTCCCTCGGTGCTTCCAGCACACGATTTCCAAAACGACACCCTGAATAGAGTCCTTGCAGGTGTATGTGTTTGAGCGGCCATCATGTGTACTTGTGTCCATGTTTTTGTCCCTCTGTCGTACTTACACGTTATCATAATTGAAGTGGGAAATGGACCCCATGCAGGTGTCTTGTATTGTTGACCGCAGCCTGTTTAGAGCCGTGTTGATGATGATTGGATATAATCTGCCTACGTGGAGACACATGGTGCCAGAGCAAGTATAATTACACTGCATGAGAACAGAGTGAGAGAGCGAGGTGGAGCGATTGAAAGTGGCTGGTGAGGGGAGAGAGACTATTTATAGCAGACTGCTAACTGTCGATGAGTGGCTGGTACTCAACGTAGAGAGGCTGTGATTGGTTGATGAGTGTTTGGCTCTCAAGAAGAGAGGTTACAGTTGGTTTGTTGACTTGTCTCAACCAATACATAATGTCATATTTATTGTTTTGAACGTGTATTATTAGTGCAAAGATATATATTAGTCAACATTTTATTTTGGGAAATACTCGTTTTTTTGGGGGGGGGGATTGTTGGCTGTAAGTTTCATGAGAAGATCAACGCCACTCTCATGTCTGTATGTGAAGCTGCAGCATGTTAGCTTAGCTTAGCATAAAGACTGGAAGCACAGGGAAACAGCAAAAACCTTAGGTGTAAAAACAGTGTGCTGTTTTAGAAGGGTTATGTCTGGGCTATTTTTTGGTCAGGAGTATTTTGTGTAGTCGCTGCTGGGCAAGAAATTGTTGGGTACGTTGTCTTATGGTCATTTTTAGACTTTGCTTTTTGTACAAATTACACAAACAAGATATTATGGGTTTTGCAGGTGCTGGTTTGAACAGAACCAAGCCAACTCTTCTCATTTAACTGAGAAGAGAGTGAATAAGTGTTATTTTCCATAAGTAGGAGTAGTAGAACTACTCCTTTTAAATAATCGGGCTAGTGTATTTGCTGCCTCCATTGGATTAAGTTACCATTTTCCCACATCTCAACATTAACTTTTGTAAGTACAGTGTTATCCTAACTGACAGGAAAGAAAGTCCAAAAACTCCTAATTAAAAACTTTTTTAATTTAGCTACTCTGGTATAAAAAAGGGACACATTTCCACTATTAAATTGGACACATTGTTGTGTTAATGACATTAACTCATCATTTTTCTTTCTGTCTTTGTGTCCCACAGGTACTACAGCGCCACCATCCTGCAGATGTCAGGAGTGCGGGACGACAGGCTGGCGATCTGGCTGGCTGGACTCACCACCCTCACCAACTTCCTGTTTACCCTGCTGGGAGTGTGGCTGGTGGAGAGAGTGGGGCGCAGGAAGCTCACCTTGGGCAGTATCATAGGTACGTCACTCAGAAATGTCCACATCACATAGAGATGTCCACAGATTCTCGCATGCTATGTGTATCATTTTCCCGACAGGCACCTGTTTGAGTTTGAGTCTGCTGGCCATCGGTTTTCTGATGTCTGCCCAGCACAGTCCTCCTGTCACCTTCCACCCGTTAGACCCATCAGTGGCCAACTCTACCTGCTCCAAATACCAGTGAGTACATACTCAGAGTTCACCTTGGTTCCAAGTAGCATTCATTAAGCTGCAATGGACCCACTGCTGCTGGGAAACTGGCCTATGAAGCCGTCTCCCCTGCAATGAACCACGCAACACTCATCATCTACCTTTGATACAAACCACAAGCAAACATCAAGTTTCAACACATATCCTGATGTTACAATCCAACTAAAAACTTTCTCAGGACCTGAACTTGATTGGTTTAATCCATAGACTGTATATTATATAACAGTCTATGGTTTAAGCCCTGAAATTACTCCCTCTGCTAATTGCCATCTCAAAGCTATAAAGGACAACAGAGCATTACTCTGCTGTTTTATTCCCCTCTTCACTAAGGCTTATATTAGGTGTGATTATTCACATTTTGTCACATTATGCACAGGTATAGATAAAAACAGTTTTGTCAGGAGAGCTATTCACCGTGCAGCACTTCTGCCCTTTGTAAAAGCACTCAATACTTTGCAGTGTCAGAATATCAGTCCAGAGTGCAGGAGAGCCCACTCAGTGGTGGAGAGCTTAAAACAATTCAAAAATGTTATCTGTGGTGAAGCTATTGCAAGTTTTCCCACATAAATTACTAGGGGTGTCACCATTTTGATTTTAAATTGAAAAAAAGACAGATTTATTCATCACAGGATCAAACTGTAAATGTATATAATTTTTGTCATCTCCCAAACCATAAGACTGAATCCGCTACAGTACAATTTGCCATTAGGGTGCACACACACCAAATTTACTCTCACTCACACAGACACAAAATGAAACTCATATGTAACGACGGCCTTTCATCATAACAACAAACAACGCCTAATGGACTCGCTGTCCAGCACCCCCAGACTATAACACACACTAACACAGAGGTAATTTGAAGAGATGAGTGCTTTCACCACACTGTAGTGGCTTCATTGAGTTCACTTTACTCCATACGAGCCCACACGTCCCCGGGCTGACCACGGCAGCATCGTAGGAGCCCCAGAGCGACCACAAGCCTCTCACGCTCCTTTCATTTAAGGCTAGTTAGTGACTGTTGCTATGCCTGTCAGACATTTCCATTCTTGCCCGACACATACAGAGTTTACAGTGATATCGTTTGGCCTCTCAAAATTCTCTGAGTATATCTTATGAAACAATAGGTCTTTGGCCACGCTGTAATCGACCAATTCGAATCAAAAAACGTTGCATACTTGCACGCTTTTCATTTCAGAGGAAAAAAAGCACACGTTTTTTACAATATGACATCATCTGTCAGTTTGGGGAAAAAATGACCCACCTGAAAGGTATTACATTATCAGTCAGGACATTTTATTATATTATTGTTACTATGTTATTGGGTCTTATCACATCAGGTAAAGTGTACATTTATTCAATATTCAGGCATTATTCTATTTTCTAGAAATTATTTAATTATTGGGTGTTACAAGGGATCTCAAACAGGCAATTGATGGATACATACAGTGGTGCTCAAAAGTTTACATACACATGCTTAAGTTGACTAAAACGAGGATAAAAAAATCATGTTTTGGAAATTTATTTTAATACCTAATTAAAAATGAGGTAAAATCCAACCTTTAAGGGCACCAATTTTCTTGTGAATGAAACGTATTGTAAATAAATAAATGTTCTATTATAAATACAGGGTCTAAGTATACATACCCCTATGTTAAATTCATAGAGGCAGGCAGATTTTTATTATAAGGCCAGTTATTTCCTGGATTCAGGATATTATGCATCCTGATAAAGTTCCCTTGGCCTTTAGAATAAAATAGCCCCACATCCTACATACTCTCACCATGCTTAGAGATAGGCATGGTTTTATTTCAGTTAGAAACTACCTGGTTTGATTGCATTGAGAGATGATTTTATAGAAAGTATCCATGCCTATCTCTAAGCATGGTGAAGGTAGTGAGGATGTGGGGCTATTTATTCTAAAGGCCAAGGGAACTTATCAGGATGCATAATATCCTGAATCCAGGAAATAACTGGCCTTTAATAATAAAAATCTGCCTGCCTCTATGGGAATTTAACATAGGGTATGTATAATTATGACCCCTGTATTTTAAATAAGAACATTTATTTATTTACAATAGTTATTCATTCAAAGAAAATTGGTGTCCTTAAGGTTGGATTTACCTCATTTTTTAATTTAGGTATTAAAATAAATTTCCAAACATGATTTTTTATTTCCTTTTAGTCAACTTAAGCATGTGTATGTAAACTTTTGAGCACCACTGTACGTGATGCTGTACTAAAAGATCAAAGCTAAATCCAGGTAAAAGTCATCACCAGTCAGGACCCATGTAGATGTAGAAGACCTGAGAGTAAAGAAGAAGCATTGTTCTTGTATTGTAGTGTAGAGCTAGTATATACGATTCAGAAAATGTCACGATGCAATATTGAATTTTAGGCTCAAGATTCCATTCAAAAACAATTTTCAATTGAAAAAAATGATTCACAGGATGTAAATGTAGCTACTTTTCCCATGTGATAGTATACACGGCACTACAAAACAAAAAAACAAAAACAAATTACAAAATTAAAAAAAATTCGGAATTGTTTTTTGGAATTCTATTAATCGATTTGGAATCTGTCGAACTGCGATACGAATGTGAATCGTTTTTTTTGTACCCCCCTAATACTTACTATATATTGTGCTTTGCTAATACATAACATGATTTATTATATTTATCAAAAGACCAACATTTTACACATTTTCAACTGCATGATTTGAATGGGAAGCTAAGCTCCTCAGCCTCCTTCTCTGTTTACTTGAGCTTCCCTCGGGAACTGATCCACAGTTTTATTTTGGTCTAGTTGACCTCAGTGTGAAATTAGAGCAAGGTGCCCTGTGCACAGGGAGGCTGCAGCTGGCAAAAATAAACACAACACACATTTCATGCACTCCCATCAGGATCACAACAACAACAACAACAACAACAACAACAACAACAACAATAACAAACCTGATGGAACGGCAATGTTCCTTTGTGGAAAAAGCCTCTTAAATGTGGACTGCTTACCAGATAAAAGACTATGGCACAAACAGTGACGTATGACGGGATAACAATGTTATGATGGTAAATGCAACATTTGTTTGTATTTTGCTCTTAATTTGGATTTATTGCTTCCTGCATGTGGGGAACAGGCCATACATTAGCTTCATTTGGGTTAGAGTCAATTAGAGTCTCAATTAGAGGGGGTGGAATGCTGTTTTCTGTTATAGTCCCATCTTGTTGAAGAAGTATTTGTGTATTTTTCAGAGTTGGAATACAACTCAATTCTTTACTTTTAAATTCTTCTTTTTTTTTTTTTTATAAAAGTAAAGGAATGTTACTTCAAGAGCTAACCCCATGCAGGATGATCGATTGTGTTCAGGGACATTACAGCTAATGTGTCTGCTTGTTTGGCTTGCAGGCTGTGTGAGCCATGCATGCTGGACCCTGGATGCGGTTTCTGTTACCGTGAGAACAGCTCAGCGCTCCTCGCCTCCTCCTGTGTACCAGTCAATAAGGCCTCCACCGAGCAAGCAGCATGGGGCAGGTGAGTCACAGGAAGCTGCGCGAGTCTGTGCATGTGTTAGGATGTAGCAGACATACAGTAGATGTAGCAGCAAGTCTATATTTAGTTTTTACACTTTGAGATCCAGTGTCAGGAGTGATTAACAAAAGCCAATGGGTGTCCCCAACCTTCTTCCAGATGCTCCAACTCCAGCCGGATGAGAGCTGAGACCTACTGGGCCTACAACTACTGTCCCACCTCCTACTCCTGGCTGGTTCTACTGGGTCTGGTCTGCTACCTGGCTGCCTTCGCTCCAGGTACACATGTCCTGGCACTGGCACTTTTATCCTTCAGCCATGCTGGGACACTATTTATAGTCTTCGGAAATCTAAGATTCGTTTTTTTTTATTCTTCACATTGCTATGTTAAATTTAGGGCTGCAACTAACCATTTTTTTTTTTAATCGATTAGTTATTTAGTCAGTAAAATTGTGGACCAGTGTTTCCCAAAGCCCAAGATAACGTCCTCAGATGGTTTTGTCCACAACTCAAAGATGTTCAGTTTGCTGTCACAGAGGAGTGAAGTGACTAGAAAATATTCACATTTAACCCTCATGTTGTCCTCGGTTGACCCGTTTTCCTATATCAATGTTAGTTTTAACTACCCAATTGTAATTACCCATATAACATGATTGATTCCACAAAACGCTCTTTGGCAAGTACAAATCTCTACTTTCATTGATTTAGGGCATCTTATTCAAACTTTTAGCATTTGAAAAACAAATTGAAGTGGTTTCGAAATAGTAATGAGTAAAAGTTGACTTATTCCAGTCTGTGATTATCCATCAACATACATTCCTTTAATTTTATTAGAAATAATTTCTAATTTCTGTTTTTCTAACTCAAACATTAGGTCTAATTTCCTATAAATGAGGTTTACTGACCATAAATTCCCAAAATAACTGTAAAACTAAACTTAATAGTGTTGAAAGCGTCCAAAAAGTGACAAACGTTGAAAAAAAGAGTCAAAAGTGTTGAAAAAAGGGACAAAAACGTAAGAAAAAGTTAAAAATGTCAACAAAAGTGTTGATTTTCAATTCAATCAATTTTGACGGGACTACACGCAAAGGTTAAGAAGCTGGAATCAGAGAAATCTTTAAAACCGATAAATCAATTATCAAAATTGTTGTCAAGTCATTTTATTTTACATTAACTAATTGATTAATTGATTCATCTTTTCTGCTGTTTAGTTCTATCTTAGATCTAGAGGTTCTTTCTTGACGCTGGAAACAACATCGCTCCATTTTAATCACCACACACAATCACACAAAGCTGTCAGATGACGTACTATACCTCTCCACTGAGCCTCCGGCTTAAAGTCGTCTCCATCCTCTCATAAAGTAGTCCCACGAGGCTTATCTCTGGTCTCTCCGTCTCAGGGATGGGTCCAATGCCGTGGACCATCAACTCAGAGATCTACCCTCTGTGGGCGAGGAGCACCGGGAACGCCTGCGCAGCCGGAGTCAACTGGACCTTCAACGTGCTGGTGTCTCTCACCTTCCTCCACCTGGCTCAGTACTTCACCTACTACGGTCAGTTCCTGGGCTGCAGAGTTTTGAACGACCAATTACCTTTTAGAGCTTTTATTCCTTCTTTTTGTGGAAAGAGAGGGCGACAAAGTAGGGAAACTCTATCCTGCTTTTCTTTTTTAAATCTAGACATCAGTCCTGTCAGGAACCTTACTACCAGCCATGAATGCTGTCAGTCCTCATCCAGTCGCACATTGCCAGACCCTCCTCCACAGCACTGCAGAAGAGGCTCTGGCTAGTCCACACATTATTCCGGGATGGGAGAAAAACGTGCTCTGGTTTATTTATATTTCTTTACCAGTGTTTCTCAAATGGGGGTACTAGTAGCTGTTAGAGTACTTTGGAGTACTGCAGGGTGGACATTAGATTTTTGCATGATTCCTAAAATAATTATACTATAAAAACAAATGAATTTAGTGTTGGATGATAAACATTTAAAATGTAGGCAGGCATTTAAGTGTTTTTCAGTTACAAGGTTGTTGCCAAGCGTACACAGGCACAGCGTTGTACCTCTTTATATAGCCTTTTTTTATAGCAAAAATGTTTTGCGCTTTTCAGGGGGTACAAGGCTGAAAAAATATTTCAAAGGGTGTACATTATTGAAAAAAGGTTTGAGAACCCCTGCTTTAAACCAGTCACAATAGTCTTGGCCGGCGGTGAGCGCCAGACAGAGCCCCGGTGCCTCTGCAAAATAGCCTCGGGAAGGAGCTTGCGTACGTTCAAAGGTTGTTTTAGACGTGCAACAGAAAACTGATTGGACAGATAGTGTAGCTAGCTGTCTGGATTTACCCTGCAGAGATCTGAAGAGCAGTTAACCATAGTCCTCAGAAATCCACTGGTTTAAAATGCAAACACAAAGAAAGCAGAAGGTTACAGACATCCAGAATTTCCTGAGCAATCCCGGAAGTGAAACGTCGCCGATATAGACTAGTCCTCATCCAATGATGTCAATCTTTCATCTTTATGCAAACCTCTCAGCAGATCCTGTGTAACATGCCTAACATATATCCTGACCTTATGTCAAAACCAGCAAGGAGGTAGCAGCTGATTGACACCCCGATGTGTTTCCAACCTTTCTTATTTCATACGTCTTCAGTCAGTGGGACTCAACAGCAGGTATCTCCTCAGACAGGAAGGAAGTGACCTTTGGTGGAGCTGGCTGTCGATCCATCAGCGGAGCTGTGGAGGCATCCTGAGACGCCGCGGGTTAATGATCCATTTGAGTCGTTCATCCATTCATCCGGTTTATAAGAATCGTTCGCCGAGAACAAAAAACTGTGTCAAAGCTGAAGAAAAAAAAAAATGACAACAACATGACTTTGCCCTAGAAATGGTAATTAGCATAATTCCATGCACACTAACTTCAAAGTATCAATCTGCTGTGACAAAGAGAAAATAGAGATCGCAATCGTCAGGAAATCTCATTAAACTTCTGTCACCGTGTCTCTGTATAAAAACTTGTTTCTAGGTGTGTGTATAATGCCATCTTGACAGAGGAATGTTACACACACACACACACACACACACACACACACACACTCACACACTCACACTATCTCCTTAATAGGTTTGTGGGCAGTGAACACCCAATATTAGTTGATCCACTGTCCCCCCCCCCCCCCCCCCAGTGTTTCTCTTTCTGTAGATGAATAAGAACAAACCTGCTTATAAAAAGCTCTCCAAAGGGGAGGCCTTGTGTTTGTGGGTGGCTGTCCTTGGTGACAGTGTTCTTTTGTTTCGCCTTCCCAGGAGCTTTCTTCCTCTACTCAAGCATGGCTTTGCTGGGTTTCTTTTTCATCTACGGCTGCCTGCCGGAGACCAAAGCCAGGCATCTGGAGGAGATCGAAGCGCTGTTCGAAAACCAGCTCTGTTCCTGCGGCGCCTCTGATTCGGACGAGGGACGGCAGGTCGAATACATCCGAGTCAAAGGTTCAAACTACCATCTATCGGATAACGACGCATCTGACGTGGACTAGAGAGAGTTTTTTGTTACTGAAACATGCAGTGTCATGTGATATCTTTCTTTTCGTGTGTGTGTGTGTGTGTGTGTGTGTGTGTGTGTGTGTGTGTGTGTGTGTGTGAGCCGAGGAGCCACTGGTGACCCTCCCTATGAGGTTCATAATCACAGTTTACTTGTATCATAAGTCACTTCCAATTCAGGAATCCAAAATCAACAACATGTCCAGGACATGTCAGCCTATTCTCTGAATTTAGGGTGAACTGATGCCAAATCTGGAGTCAAACCTGCTTTAGGAGACAGCTGAATCTTCAACCATGTACCACAAATATCACAAAAAATATTACAAAAGGCTAAAACAATGCCTTTGCCACACATAAGAGAGACAGGAAACACACAATGCATGTACAAAATACAAGGGGCATTTCCTCTCTCATGAGGTCCAGCGAGGCCCCAGGTCAGTATCAGTAATATGTTCCTAATATTTTGTACATTTGTTGACTAAATGTATTTTATGATTTATTTACAATGTTGTACTACAGTATGAAAAGTCAAATGATCCAGCCGTCCTACAGCATTGTGCCAGAAAACGTTTCAATTTAAAGATGATTTAAAGATACAGTAAATGGTCTTTAAAACCAGGTTTGTGCGTCCACAAAACCTTTGTTGACATGACAGCAGTTGTGGCTTATTGTCGATCTATAGTACCATTATGCCTTTCTATATGAAACACATCTCAGTTACATGTTGTTTAAGCTTGTAGCACAGCACACTAATGTCAGTCATAGTTTTTTGGTGCTGATGTCTTTTTATGAAAAGCAAACACCAGAGATGTACAGTATTTATTGTTTATGTATTGTCAGTTGGTGCCTAAGCAAAACCACTCACCAATCTAGTAGCACTGAAAGGAATACAAGTTGTGTTGCTTTAGTTTATATATTTATTAATGTATTCTTTTAAATATTTCTTGTCAGGAGAGTTGGGGGGGGTTGAGTCCCCAAAAGATGCTAGAATGAATAGCTGTGGATGTGGGTAGGGGCCCTTAGAGAATGCCTTTCTACGGGGCCCAGAATTTTGTGCCACGCCCGTTTGTTGCCACAAAGTACTAATTGCTTTAGCATAGTCTATGTTGTTGTTTTTAAGTGTCAGGCTTGCAATTCTTTTGTTTACCAGCCTTTAAAAATAGCAGTTTTTAACATTAGATTATACTACGGCGAGTACAGCCTCATGTCACTCTGTTACTAGGTTGTCTAAACCTACAATATGACCCCATGTTCTAAACTTGGGTATTAAACGTGTAATGTAAACTTCCTAAAACTGTGGTTTTATGATTGAGACTTGTATTTGAAGTATTTCATTCTAGCCTAAACATGATCATATTAGTGCCTGTGTATTGTGAAGGTCCATTACGGCCGTTTTTCATTCCAAATCCCTGAAGTGGATGTTTTACTGTATATCATGTTAGATAATTAAGTCAACGTAGCTTTTTCTTTATTTGACATGTACATATTTGCTTTTCACTTGTGATGGAATGTTATTTTTTTACTATATTATTTCATGTATTTGATTTTGGTCTTCCTTCATAGCCTTATGTACAAATAGCAGAGGATATTTATGTGGTTCTCGTGTCAAAAGCCGAGGAGTAGGCTTTGCCGTAATTCGCCAATGTTGTTTTGTAAAAAATTGTAAAATTGTGTGAGGTTACACCTTGTTGGTCAAATACACATTGATTTCTGTGTAGCAAAAAACTATTGGAAAGTAGACAATGGCGTAACGTTGTGTAATAAAACACCAATGAAAAGGGGATGGACAGTCCATCATTTCTGACACATGGGTCCTCGCCTATCATGAATTAATAAGATATAACACCTCTTTAATAAACTTTTCAAATAAGAAGCTGTTTATCAAATACCATAGCAAAATGTAATGACATTTTCAGTGACAGTCAAGTTGAACAAAGTATCTGCAAGTATTGTTTGGTATTGTCAAGGTGTCACCTTTACATATGGATGCCTATGAAAACGATTAATCAGTATAACAGGAATTAGTGCCATATTGTTTTCATAAATGACAAGACTAATAAAATGGCTTACAGTTTAAAGGTGGAGAAAGATGGCTGACTATAATTCAAAATGTGATTTTCATCTGGTCCAGGATGTCTTAAAAAACACACACAAACTAGTTTTGTACTGAAAGTATTATTACAGTTAAAACGCACACAGATGAAGCTCCATAACACAGATTGTGTAATCTTGTGTTGACCAAATATTTAGCGTGATTGTTTCAGCTGCTGACATCCAGTTGTGTTAACACTGTCCTCTGCCACCACGGCGGGACATTTAACATTCTATGTGTGGTTCTACAGTTAACAAGGAACCACAAAAAATACCAATAAAAAAAAGTGCTGTATAGTATATTTGATTATTGTTCAAGCTGTATATGTTTTGCTAGAGTTTATATTCTATAAAAAAAATATCTTCTTGAAATCTTAACACTAGAATATGTATACGGGGAGAGAAATAAACTTATGAATCCGAGTAATGCTTTGGAGCTTTATTTCACGAGTCTCTTTTATAACACTTAGAACAAACACGTTGAGCAATTGATGTGGTTTCTATGCTTAAAACAAACTGTTAAATAATGCTTTGGATTTTTTTTTTAAACATGCAAGGAACAGGCATGTTTTTTTTCCTCCTGC
This sequence comes from Etheostoma spectabile, assembly GCF_008692095.1. Taxonomy (NCBI): domain Eukaryota; kingdom Metazoa; phylum Chordata; class Actinopteri; order Perciformes; family Percidae; genus Etheostoma; species Etheostoma spectabile. The sequence goes on from NC_045755.1 coordinate 5,290,479, forward strand.
TGGTTCATCCCTCTACCTTACTTCCTTCCTCTGTTTGAGCATGTGCAAAATGTCTATTTCCTGAAGTGTCTCGCCCTCTTCGGAGTCTCTTACCCCTGGTGGCAGATGGGACCTCCTCCCTCACTTCATTTGAGAGGTCTTTCATCAGACGGCCATTTTCCTGTTGCGCTCTCTCGTCTCTGCCCTCTCTATTCTCCTTACCTAAATCAGAAACGAGCAGAAAACATCCATATTCAACTAAATATCCATGTTTATTTCTGTGTCTGCCAGTGGGATTTTGCAATCTATTACTTTCACCTCTGACATCAGTCATGCTCGGAGCATCTAGCAAGGGATTTCTGGGTCTCCGTAGGATCACTTTGCCGTCACTTTTGTTAGCAGGGCATTTGTTAACAATGCTGTTGCCTGATGGGAAACCAGCCGTGGATTTTTTCTTGGTCCGTGGGTCCTTGGGCGTGTGCTTCTCTCCTCTCCTGGCCTTGCCTGATAAAGGAGCGTGTGTACTTGGCTCGGCAGCAGTATCGGTGTGCCCCCCTGTGGCCGGATGCTGTACTGACACATCAATAGGTGATCGGCACCCAGTGGCTTCGGTTGCAACGTCTGCAACAAAGCTGCACTGAGTCGCGGCGTGACATGTCTCAGCTGTGGGGTTGTCGACAGTTTGAGTTCCAGCATCTCGGGTTTCATTGGGTGTTCTCTTGCATTTGCACAGCTCTGAGCTCTGAGTTTGAGCCAGAGCTCGAGGAGAGACATACTGAGCTGTGTTGCTTCCCATCTGTTGGCTATTACTTTCTAGGGCTTTAACTTGGAAAGATACGTTCTCCATAACTTTCTGATTGTCTCTGAAGTTCATTTTGGGTTTCAGGAGCGGGGTGGGAGACCTGGGCTTGGTGTGCCTTTGTTGTGGATTCCCATGTGTGTGTTGTGTCCCCTGGTTTGGATTTAGGCTATCTGCACAACAGGCTTGGTCCATGTATGAAGAGGCAGCCCGCAGACATGGCTGACAGCATTCTTCATTCTAAAATACAGTTTAGAAAAGTGAGACACAACAGATACTGCTGAAGAGAGCGGTGGTTAGTGACGGGTGGTGTTGTGAAATTTAGAAATGAATGATTCCTATTGCTGGCAGGGGTTGATTGGAGGAATGTTTGTCTGCTAGTAATGCACTTGTGTGTGTGTGTTTTTTTTTTAAATTCTGCAGTCACTTACATCATTTGAGTCTGAACTGAGGTAACCTCCACTACAAGAGTAACTTGGCGAGTATTCGCAGTCATTCATTGGACCATTGTTGTGTTCAAGACATGCTGCGGGTGTAGGAATAAAACATCTATTCAATGTATTATCTTCTCTCAGGCATATACACAATAAATGGGAACCTTAATTGGAGATGCTTAAGAAACTTACAAAAGTGTATGTCAGTGAAATTGGTGAGCTGTGAATAAAACAGAATTAACATGTAAAACTACAACTTCCCACATCCAAAGTGCATGGTCCCCTCATATATACCTCTATCAGGATGAATTGAGAAATACTTTTAGAAGCTCTACACAACAGCTCTGGATGACTCAGGTTAAATTGTCTTAAAAGTCTATCAGATTTTCTTTTTTTTTTAAATCAATGTTGGTTCCATGGCAGTTACAAACTCTACCACTTGGTGGCAATAAAAGGCTAACTTTGCACACTCACATGTCCGTGATCGCTGCCCTCCACTTCCATGCACTGTGGGTCAGGGACAGTTCTGCCAGTGAAGAAAAAGCAACAACGTAAAAAACTAATCATATTCCAAATCAATTATGCAAGTGTTTTATTATATTCCATGTGTAAACACCTACTGTGGGGCTGGTGTTTCATCTTTGAGATATATCTTTGAGGTTCCTCTTTCAAAATGACAACCTGAAAAATCAAATTTGATGTTAACCTCAACAAGAAAGTCCTTGTGGTTAATGTAAAAGGTTTCAAGTTGTATTTACTGTCTTTTTCACATTCTTCAGTACTGAAGCCCCTAAAGACATCCCCGTCAAACTGCTGCTCAGCTTCTGATTGGTTAAGAGTGAAGTCCAACACAGGCTCCTTGTCCTCGGGTTGGTTGAGACAGAAGGTGACCTCATGTCTTGCTCGGTCCATGTGGGCCTCTGTGTTACTGTGATAACACACATATGTTTTGAGTTCTTACAAAATGGCAAAGAGAACATAATCCATCACATTCTAGCGTTGTTCTCACTCTGGCCTTGGACTTCTGAACAGGACTTGGGCTGCTGTGGGTGTCTCCAGTTGGTAGAGGGCTGGGTTGGATCCATAGGACCAGGAGATGCAGTCTGTCATACCTCTGGGTTGGGAAAAAGGCTGAAACTAGCAAACATAAAATCAGAATAGATGTTAAAGTAGCATCATATTTGGGAAGACACTGTCACATTTTAATGCCCAAACCTTCATTGGGGTTCATAGTTAGCACCAAGGAAAAGTGGCTATTTGTCGGTGACCTAAAACTAATCTAATATTACTTGAAAGACATGGAGACGTTTTGTATGTATAAGGCAGTTATTAACAGATGAGGTCTGTACTGTCGTCCCCTTACAACTTATTTATTAAGTATGCGATCTGCGGCAGAGTTGCACAGCAGTGTGGGAGTGTTACCTAATGGCCCTGTCAGGGCTTCTGCCTCTGTGTAGCAGTGTTCTGTTCTCTCTCTCTCTCTCTCTCTCTCTCTCTCTCTTTCTCTCTCTCTCTCTCTTAATTGCAGAGGTAAAGCCAGGTGTGCAGGAGTCAGGTGTCCAGCTGCTTCTCATCAGCTACAATCAATCTCTTCCACTCAGGGTCAGAGCGTAGACAAAACTTTCACCATAAGTTTAGATCCAGCCAACTTTTGCAAGTCAGTGCTATGCCCTATGTTTTTCGACCTCTAATCCTGTTTCTTGTGTCATCAGAATGCCGTTTGGACCTGACTCCTGCCATCAATCGTGCCAAGGGTTTGCATTGGACTCCCTCAAGACCAGAAATCCCATTTCTTGGATCCAGCTTGCTCCGTCCCGCTCTTTCTCAAATTACTTTGGATCTGCCCCCTGAAAAACTGGACTTTGCACACTTCAGTACATTCTAATAAACCTTATAATGTATTCTCCTGGCTCTGACTACTGTCTGCATTTGGGTTCTACTAGTCATTCCCACTTAACAGGCTAATTTGTGTGACGTCCTGTTGTGTTCTTTAACACCCCCAATGTAGCACAAGTATAGTTAACATTTCATAATTATTGTTGTTTCCGTCAGATCGTTTTATACATCTCGACATTTCCAACTCACTTGAAGGCAGCTTTATTTCACGGAGAAAGAGAGAAAGAAAAGATGTTTTTGCTGGAAACATGTAGCTGTAACATAAACTTCTGGGCAGTTCAGTGCTTGTTTCCTAATTTTTTATTTATTTTTTTAAGCCTTTTTTTTTGCAGCAATAGAGGGTTGTTTTACTGTTTGATGTACGGGACTCTCACAGCTCAAAGCGTACTGACAAGTCTGATTGCCTGTTACATGATGGGTCTCACATTTTTAGTTGTGTCATGTGTAGTATCCCTTTAAAAAAAAAAAACTACCTTGTTCTGATCCAGCCCTAAGGTGTAGTGGGGGGGTAGCTGTGGCTGCGTCTGGCTTCTCTGCAGGGGGAACATTCCTGCGGAGACCTGTTGCCCTAAATTGACTGATTTTATAAAATGTACTCATGATATGCTTAGAAAATGCACAGTTACCATTGTGAAGTATATGTCAATTCATTAGTGTGTTCTATAAAATATTAAACACCACCTTGGCCTGAGGAAGCTGATGTGCTGGAGGAGAAGGGGCTGAGGGGGTCGGTTATTGGTGGCAGGTAGTCAGATGCACTGTTGTCTGAGAAAGCTGACTCCAGCACTGGTGACAGCTGGAGGACAGAAAAGTAAGTCACTCTTCAGCTAGAGGGCCCCCTCAATCCATTATATGTAACCGCAGGTCCTTTAAGGATGAAGCCAGAGGAACCCGAGAAAACATGCACGAACACAGGGAAAACATGCTAGCTAAAGGGTCCTTTCTGTGAGGTGACGGTGCTAACCAGTCCAATGCTGTGCCCCTCCGTTTCATAAGATAAGAAATGCTTAAAGTGCAATGTGAATAGCTGGAAAGGGACTAACCTGCCGACACTTGAAGCCTTGGGGAATGACATGCTTTCTATTTCTCGTTCCTTGAACACTAGACGACACAGAATATACACAGTTATTGTTGGTATTCTTTTTGGAAAATGTATTCATTCATATTAGGGCTGCAAACTAGTGACTTTATATGGTCAAAAAGAAAAAACAACGGAACCTTGTATTCATAGGCCAGAGGTTGGACTCTGTACTTAAATACGTTGTTATGGAGTCAGTATCTCTGTTACAAATGTGTAGTTAATTTGATTTTGTAGTGGTAGACCTGAGTGATGCTGACAAAATCCAATGTGACAATACAAACCACACATCAGCAAAACCCAACTCCAGCTCTACCTGAACTGAGGCTGGCTCTCAACAAGGCACAGCTGGGATGGAGAGCAGGGGCTCATTGGGAGTACCATGGACTCATTTCTCTTATGCTTGGATCCAATTTTAGGGCTGCTAAGAACTGCCACTTTCGGAGGATCTGAAACACATACATTGTTTACTTACATCATTTGCTTGAAGGACTGATGAACATAGGCACTGGTGGATAGACCTAATGTGTAGTAACCACAGGACATTCATCTTTGCCAAATAGTGTTATTTAATGTTTTACTATTTGGAAAATACTTTATTTGCATGTACTGCACCTTCTGCGTCGGATATCTCACCATAAAACATCCTGAATATATTTTTTAATTTGTTTGAGATAACGACAGTAGCTTGGAGGGCAAGCTAAATCTCCGTTGTTCTCCTGAACTGATGTAATGTTGTCCCTTTCAGTTACATTTCTGGTAACACCATTGTCTACAAACTTTAGTTGTTACTTATTACCTCTATTCACTTTCTTAGCAGCAATCTGGTTGACAATAAACAACGTCATCAGGTCCATACTACCAGAACTAGTGCCTCGAGGGGATGCAGGCAGAGCAATTCCCAAGTTTTTCAACTTCTGTTGCATTTTTCTCTTTTCAAAAAACTCCTGGGAAAAGAAAGAGCAACACCAGGACATTTAACGAGACGTATTAAAAAAGACTAAAGTTATTGCTTTTGTCTCGTAAAGTCGTGGACATGTTATTTTGCTGTCTCACCCTCTGCTTTTTTGCATCATTCTTCACCACATACCTGTTCCTGCAATGAGAGTCGTTACAACGTTAACGTTACCGAGCTTAGCTAACGTTTATCACGTAAACATTAGCTAGCACATCAGATATTAATTTAACATTCCTCCCTCTTGTCTTACCTTGAACCTCCAACCCAATTCATTATCAACGGCTGTTTCTATCAGAGAAGCAATTAAAACGTCAGGACAGTATCTGTGAAAACAACTAAGCTAAACTAAAGTAAGTGTAAAAATGCAGAGTAACTGGTAGTTATCTACCTAGCTAGCGGTTAGCTAGCTAACGTTTACTAACTAAAGCTGTTGCTTAGATGTGTTGAGATGCGCGAGGAACATATCCACTGTCGTTTCACGCGCCACGTAAGAGATACATATTAATAGTCATTTAATCACTTGTGTAAAGGTGGTTAGTGTTGCTTCCAACAATATATTTCCCTGGATAAAAAATTACTGTATAAAAATACTTTTGTCAAAAACAAAGACCCTGAAAATGTCAGTAGAAGTATTGTTACTGTATTTGATTTCAGGTTATAATCTACATTATTACTTTGTAACGTTCATCACGCAACCAATCGTCTTGGAACATCGGGGGGCGCGACCAATGAAAAAAGCCGCTGCAAAAGCGTAGGGCGGAAATAAGGAGAGTCAAGTTATCGGAAAAAACCTCTGATGTAAGAGAACAAAAACCTTTGGAGAAAAAAATACAATAAATAAAGAAACCAAATAAAAGAGTAATACGTCAATAGAATTTTTGCAGAAATGAGGTGGCATGGCAAGTCCCACTATAAGCCATCATATCTGTATAGTTTCACTTTGAGTGAAAATATTTCACAAAATAGAAAACGATTATAGGCCTACTAGAGAGGCTGTAACATAACATGTTGCTATCTTTCTAGTTTCCTTACAATACATCATGAAGTTAGTACTTTTTTTTTTAAATACAAAACCCTGAACAAAAATCCTCCACTCTGCCATAATCTTGACGGCCTTACTGTAAACCAGGGAAAGTTGACCTTGAGTTTTATTTTGACAAGTATAAACCGGAAGTGCAATTAACACAGTCTGTCTCGCTAGACCTCCCAAAAGAGCAGGATGTAGCGGTACATGTATCGGGCTCGCTTCATATCAATTCAACCACCAGAAGTCATTCTCTTTGTTTATGTCGACGCGGTGAGTCGGGTTCGGGGATGGGTGTTGTTAGGATTGACAGCAGAGACGACTAACGTTTGAAAAATGTCCAACCTCCTCGATGCGGCGTCCAAAATCAAATGGGACCGCACGGCTGCGGCGAAGCGAGCCGTGTTTCTTGCGGCTGCTGCTTACGGTATCAAAACACTGTATCCCATAATCTGCAAGCAGCTCAGCAAAAACAACGACCCGAGAAATCATCGCCGGGTTTCAAAGGCGGAAAACGGCTCCACCTGTTTGGTGAAAACACAGACCTGTGCTGCGAATCACAAGAAGACATCTCCTGGGTTAAATGCGGAATTTTTCAAGCAGATCCTCGAACTTGGTAAAATCCTCTTCCCCAGGCTTGTATCCAAAGAGCTCGGTTTGCTCTCCTTGCACTCGGTGGCGCTGATATCCAGGACGTTTCTGTCTATTTATGTGGCCAGCTTGGACGGAAAGATTGTCAAAACGATAGTGGAGAAGGAACCCAAGAGCTTCATCATCCAGCTGATGAAATGGCTCCTCATCGCCATCCCGGCCACGTTCGTCAACAGCGCCATTCGGTACCTGGAGTGCAAACTGGCTCTGGCCTTCCGCACCCGCCTGGTGAACCATGCCTACCGGACCTACTTCACCGATCAGACCTACTACCGAGTCAGCAACATGGACGGGAGGCTCGCCAACCCGGACCAGTCTCTCACTGAGGACGTAATGATGTTTTCCCAGTCGGTGGCCCACCTCTATTCTAACCTCACCAAGCCAATACTGGACGTGATGCTGACTTCCTACACGCTGATCCAGACCGCCAGGTCCAGGGGGGCCAACGCCAGTGGGCCTACCCTGCTGGCCGGCCTGGTGGTCTTTGCCACGGCTAAAGTCCTGCGTGCCTGCTCGCCCAAATTCGGCAAGCTTGTGGCCGAGGAGGCACACAGGAAAGGCTATCTGCGCTATGTACATTCCAGGATCATTGCAAATGCTGAGGAAATAGCTTTCTACAGGGGACACAAGGTAGGCTATGCAGGGCTGGATATGTAAAATATAGAGGTTGCATTGGTTGTGGCAGGCATGCAGCAATGTTACAGGCAATAATGTGGTAATTCAATTGTATTAACCACAAGTAAATTCATATTCTCCATTAATAGATCATTAATAGACCGTACACCTGTGTTTATATTGAACACCTAATTGTTTTTTTTTTCTTCACCCTCTATTCCAACCTTGTTACTTCTACAGGTGAAAGCCAGTTATAAACATGAGATAAGAGATTATCTTGATTACCCGCTTTCAATAACAAAGTTCATATTGTGTCGTAACATTGTAATTTAAGTGATGAACACACACACACACACACACACACAAGCAGGCCAGTTAGTGATAGAAGGTTCAAGCTTAGATTAACTGTAGTTTAGACAGGGACATTGAACATTAACCTTGTATAAAAACAAGGAGCAATGCATTTGTACCAAGTTTTGGCACAATTTCTATTTTCCGCCACCCTTATCACATTAATGTAAAGTCTTTTATTAGTGTCTGTGTATAGTTAAGTAATACTTTTTCTGTCTTTGATATATTGTGTAGCCTGTTGTACTTGAATAGATATAGAATTTTTACTGGCAAGGTATTTGCACTGGTAGTCTCTTGCACTAGGATACCAGTGCCCCTGCCTGCATTTTTCCCACACCGCTCCTTTAAACATGCTACAATCTAACTTTACTCTAAGGGCACACTATTGATATCTTCCTTTGTGTTTTTGTACTATGTATGTGTGTGTGGATGTCCTATGTCTGTGCCTATGTGTATAATCTATTGGACACATTAATTTCCTTCAGAATAGTCTATCTATCTATCTATCTATCTATCTATCTATCTATCTATCTAATTCACAAATATGTGCAAAGTTGCAGAAATAAAATTATCAGGGGTTCAGTCGTCCCCACATCCTAAAAACAGTCCCCCTTCCCATTCACAAATATGTGCAAAGATTGAATTTAGTGTAATAAAATATGGTAGGAAGAAATGGTCACATCCCAAACAATGTTTCCTCACAGAAATGCAGGATGTGGCTACGTATGTTGTAAGGTATGCTGTCCTTGGCAGGTGGAGATGCGTCAGCTGCAGAAGTGCTACCAGGCTCTGGCGGACCAGATGAACCTTATCCTGTCCAAGCGTCTCTGGTACATCATGGTCGAGCAGTTCCTCATGAAGTACGTGTGGAGCTGCAGCGGGCTCGTCATGGTGGCCGTGCCGATCATCACAGCTACCGGCTTCGCTGACAACAGTAAGGAGACAGGCAATGTGTCAATGGTAGATTGTGATATTAGAAAGGGCAAACCCTGACGAACTTCCGGCAAATTTGAGATTCGCTCTGCAAGTCCGTACGGGCACAAAGGTGTCAATAATACGGCCCGTTTGTGTGACATCCTGTTGTGTTCCTAACCCCCCAACAGAGCACAAGTAGACTTTATATTTCACAATTTTGTTTGTCCGTCAGATTGTTGATAGATTTCAACGTTTCCAACCGCACTTGGAGGCAGCTTATTTCACCGGGGGAGAGAGAGAAAGAAAAGAGGCGAGCGACACATAACGAGTGCTTTGTCGTTGCAGGGAGCATTCAGCTATTACACACAAACATCCCGGGCAGGTCAGTGCTTGTGTTCCGTTTTTTTTACACTCTTAGTGATTAAAAACCTTCGTGTGGCAGCAATAAAAGCAGTGATGTTTCCCGTTTACTGTGAGGGACACTCACTTCTCCTCAAACCATAGCTCAAAACACACGAGACTGATCGCTGGCTACATGATTGGCCTCCGCGGTGTGACGTGGGGTTGCATTTCTCCCAAAAATTTAGTCGGTCTCAACATTTTCGCTGCATTTTTTGAGTGTGAAACCCCCGCCGCAGTCTAAAGGCACTAATCCCATTCAAAATGAAGGGAAAGGCCTGCGTTTTGGTCGGCCCGTCTGACGGTCCGGCAAAAACGCAGGCCTTCCCTTTCCAAACGCCTTAAGGTTTGAAAGGTTTCATTACAGTTAAAGTGATGTACTTTTCTGACCAGACTGTTCTCGCAGTTCTGTTATTTGCCTTTACCCGCATAGTTATTATATCAGCATTACTGATGATTATTGATCAAAAAATGTGTTAATATTTTGTAAAAGCACCAATAGTCAACCCTACAATATCTTTGCAATATCCATATTTGGTTTAAATTTGCCTATTAGGGTTACCCAGGGCAAAATACACTGTCTCTTGGGATACAGTGCGCCTCTTCTCCTTTTCGGGGGAATTTCTGTAGCAGAAACAGCGGCACCTTTATGCCTGGAATATGAAGTTGAGTCGCGTTGAGTCATTTCCAAATGGACCCGTTTGGACGCAAAATATTCTGGAAACAATGCCAGGGAAGACGGGGAGAAAAAGATTGTTTTGGTACGTGTGGACATGGCCTAAAGTGCGCATGAGGGTCATTAGCACCTCCAAACCAACAGCTACTGCTTCCTCATCCCTGCAGGGGCCGATTAGCATGTGTGAGAACAGAAGCGGCCTCCCACACCTTCCTGGTAGAGTCCCTTTGTTTGCCGTTGAGCATTACTGCTGTGCTGTTCTCGCATCACTGCTGATATTTAAATAACTTATTTCCATGGTATTCTAATGCTCGTAGATGAAAGTGTGAGAATACGTTGTCATTAGGCTCACAGGACAGAGACACCAGAACTCCAGTCAGATGACAGTTGTCTCATTCTCTCCCCAGTTTAATAATATTATTATTATTATTATTATTATTACTGTTCACCATTACAACCCCTTAATTAGGTAAATACCGTACATACACACTCCTTATATTTCTTTATGATATTTATAAAATTTGTGCAACTGCAACACAGATTTGCCCTTCGGGGATCAATAAAGTATTACTGATTCTGTTCTTTGTCTCCCTTTACTCCCTCTAGAAACAGCAGACGGGCGCACGCATGTGATGGTAAGCGAGAGGACGGAGGCTTTCACCACCGCCCGTAACCTCTTAGCCTCAGGAGCCGACGCCATCGAAAGGATCATGTCCTCCTACAAAGAGGTGAGGACACCACAGTGCTGAAGATAGCGGGGCTTTGGTACTCCAGTTAATCAAATCTGGGCTCTCCGTATCCCTGCTTAAGAGGATTTCCTTGCCCCATCATTTTCCCTCTTTTTCTCATCACAGTTCAAAATTCTGTTCTCACCGGAAACACCAAAGTCATAATGAAGTGAGTTTAGTCACGGCAAATGCACTTGATTGACACATATACTGTAGGTACAAAATAAGATATGCAATGGCCACAGTGTTATTGGAATTTAGAAAAAAAGGAACATTTCAATGATCAATGATCTTGCACCTGCCCCTCGCAGCGGTAAACAAGGTATTGCTGCGTCAGCATAATAAAAAGTAGACTTATCTACTTATGCTGTTTGGCTTTTGGCATTTAAATGTATCTGTTGTAAAAAAAAAAAAAAAAAAAAAAAAAAAAAAAACTATGAAGGGCCCTGCCCTCCCATGGGTAATGATAACTGCATTGCACTGTTGTTTCAAACTGAAAACATTAGTTGATCAAATCAAATGTTGGTTTCTTGTGGACAAGAAATGATTCGGCAAATCACTATTTTGATAATCAGTTTATCATCAAGTAATTTTCAACACTCACTGGTAGCTGCTAGCTTCTTCAATGCGAGCATTTGCTGTGGTATCTCATTGTAGTTGGAGTGTCTTTGAGTTGTGGACTTTTGATCAGACAAAACGAGGCATTAAAGGCCTCACCATGAGCTCTGGGGAATTAGGATGGGATTTTTTTCCTGATGTTTAATAGGCCATACAATTAAATGATTAATTCAAAAATAATCCATCCGATTAAACAGTGAAAATAATCATTAGATGCAGCCATGGCACAGCATATTTGCAGATCTTTCTCATTACTGACAGTTGTGGGGCCCTATCTTGCACCCGGCGCAGCGCAAGTGTCTTTGTCCTGCGCCCGCGTGGTTTAAATAACAATAACAGCGCCCATGGGCGTGCAAGTCTTACAGGGAGATGTCTTAAAGGGAGTGGGAGAGGACTCTGATTGGTTTATTGGATGATACGCCCAAAACACACCTATGAATTAATGAAGAAACTAAGTACAACCCTTTTGAACCATGCGCCGGCGCACGGTCCCTTTTTCCCGCCATCAAACTAGCAAAACTGGATTTGGACAGGCCCTGAACGCACCTGCGCCAGGCGCTTCGCGCCGCCGATTAGATCGTTAAAAAAGGCTTGCAGTTTGTGAGTGTGACATGTTTAATACATCATTATAAACTGGGAATTATGGATTATTATGGTTTCAGCTCAAAGGAAGTTGTTCTTATTTGAGCTGGTAGCTTATCTCTTAGTTATATTTTATTTATTTTCAGTATTCGTGATACGATGAAGCAATGTATCAATTAGAGCTGGGCAGTCTATCGATATATCAAAATCGTGATATGAGACTAGATACCATCTTAAATTATCGTAATATCTTGATATTGCATGAGAGCTGTCTTTTCCTGGTTTTAAAGGCTGCATTATAGTAAAGTGATGACATTTTCTGAACTTACCAGACTGTTGTAACTGCTATATTTTACCTTTACCCACTTAGTCATTATATCCGCATTACTGATGATTATTTATCAAAAATATTTTGTGAAAGCACCAATAGTCAACACTACAATATTGTTGCAGGATCAGTATTGAGGTATTTGGTCAGAAATATTGTGATATTTGATTTTCTCCATATTGCTCAGTACATTTTCATCTCATCTCTAAAGAATATGAATTCTCAGGCTACGGTTTTAGATTTTCACATGATGGACAGATGTATAAGCATGGGTGGTTGGGTCACTTCGTTGGCCCTTGCAGGATCGGACAAGTGGTGGAACAGATGGGTGGGCGGATGGATGAATGCGCAGACTAGCAGATTACTGTATGTCCATCTCTCTACTTTCCCCGTTTGACGCTCACCATGCATGCACAGGAATTTGTTTGAGTCCTGACTGAAAAAGCGAAGAATCGTTGAATGAAAGGCCTTGTTCATCGAGGGCCAAATCCCCGATCTCTTGTTGCATTTTAATCCCAAAAAATAGCCAAGACCCATTCATTCGTTCTCTCTTTCAAGGCTTCATTTTGAGGTCCATAAGAGGATTTGGCTGCAGCACACTTGTGGTGAAACCGTATTGAGTACAGCGTATAACGTATTTGAGCAAGGGGGAGGAGGAATCAAAACTCGTTCTAAAAGTTCTAGGCGGGTTGTTGTCTTCTTTTTTTTTTCTGTGTGAGTCACTTTTCTCAAAAACTTGGTACCACGTTACTCATACCAGAATGTGCAGGGCAAGAAGGCTGTTAAATCTTACGAAAACACGTACCAGTTCCTAGAGAATGCATTTATTTCTGTAATGTGCAAAGCTGTGGCAGAGCAGATTGTCACGACTGACATTTTATTAGAAGTCTCAGGCTCCAAACACGTCCCTGGAGGATACAAGTTTTGTCCCGCTTTCAGCACTGGGATGAGTGTACAGTGTTGCAGCAGCAAGCCCCTGCATGCAAAGCCAAGAGAC
>NC_045755.1:5303516-5305354 GCF_008692095.1 Etheostoma spectabile
GCAATTTTAATAGGCCGCAGGGATAGAGCACATTCCTAAAACCCTATGCCCTGCTCACGCCTCCATCTGTGTGACTACAAAATGCTTTGCAGTACATAATACGTACTGTATGGTACAAATCCTGTTTTAAGTACAACTTCTGAAGTTCTACAATGCACAAAGCACAGTCACTCTTCTCTCTCTCTTTCTCTAAGAAATGAAGCTACCTTAAGTGCAGTCAGAAATGTCAAGATCTAAAAATGATTATAAAAACAACTATTGTGACATTTTAAGTAAGTCTACCTGTGCAACATTGGGAGGGTTAAAGGGCACAGCAGGACGTCATACGCCGTTTGTGTGACGTCCCATTTAACTCACAACCCTGCGGCGAATCAAAGGGTCGCTTGCTGTGATCTAAACGCGCCCTTAGCCTAGCTGTGTATAACTTGATTTTCCCTCGCAGCGTGTTCTCAAACACCTTTTTAGACAAATGGGAGAGGACAGTAATCTGGTCTGATTTATCAACACAGTACTTGCATATGCACAAGAACCAAAGCATTATGCACCTGTTTACTTCCTGAATTTAGCAAAAAACTGTTTTGGAGCCCTGAGGACTTCTGATGCATCATGCGGTTTGTATTCAATGAAAGACATGTTTTGCATCAAGCAGCTGTGTGGTAAAATAATGGCTGCGACTAGTCTCACATTGCCAAACCTTCTCCCGCAGCGCTGTGGAGGAGGGTCTGGCTAGTCCACACAGCATTCCAGGATGTGAGAAAAACATGCTCTGGTTAATTGGCATGTCTCTAAACCAATCACAATCGCCATGGGTGATGCTAAGCGCCGGACAAGGCCACGGTGCCACTGCTAAATAGCCTTGAGAAGGAAGTTGTTGTGTGAACATGTGTGCGTTCAAAGGTTGTTTTATTCCCTGCAACAGAAAAAAAGATTGGACAGATACTCTAGCTGGCTGTCTGGATTCACCCTGCAGAGATCTGCCTTAACCATAGTCCTTGTAAACCCACCGAAGTTTAAAATTCCAACACAAAGAAAGCGGACATCCAGCCGAAAAGAATTTCCGACCCCACTCTAGCAATCCCAGAAGTGGAACGTCATGGATGTAGACTAGGCTGCAACTAAAAACCAATAAACCTAAAAGAGAAGTAAAGATATGTTCAGAGTTAAAGCTAAGTAACAAAAGGAAAACACTCATGTCCCTGCATGTATCCTTGTTTTGATTGAGATTTGTACTTTTTTGTTGTTGTCACATTTAAAGGTGAAGATGTTCAAGGCTATATTTCACAATGAATTCATTCACATCATGTTTCTTTTTCTTTGAGCCAATCTCTAAAGCCACACATGGTGTTCAAGTATTCCCAGAATTGGTGTTTGTTTAATATAATCAAGCTGCGTCAACAGCCTGCACTGTCTCGCCGCATGGTGCAGCACTAAAGCCAAAGCAAGAGGGGGATTTTTCTCTTGTTTTTTCCCCTATTTGTCCTTATGAGTTCAGAACCTTGTTTTGCTCATTTTTCTTTTATATCTTAATTCATTTTGTGTTTACATAATTTTGTGCTGTACATTGGCTTTTGTTCATCATCTAAATGTAATACTGATAAATATACGGTTGATAAACATATACATATGTATTATGTTTCTTTATTATCATAATTTGTATAGTTTTTAATATACTTTTAAATTCACCCTTGACGAGATCAAAAAGTATCACACATGATGTACAGGTTTTAGATCTGTGTGGGTGCTTACTCTACACACTGTAAACCAATATAGAAGAACACGCAACCCAGCTATATATTTGTTTGAACACTGTTACGCATGCGCACACACACACACACACA
>NC_045755.1:5305364-5310241 GCF_008692095.1 Etheostoma spectabile
ACACACACACACACACACACACACTTAACACCGCAGTGGTTCCCAACCTTTATGATGGAATTGTCCCATTATTCCATTCATTTCAACGGTTACTTCTGTAATTTAGCTGTCCATTTTAACCATCCATTACATTTCAACAATAAATCTCCCTTTTAGCTAACTACTTCAACATTTTATCTCACTTTTAGCTAACTATTTTGACCATTTTCATCACTTACTACTAACTGTTACTGCTAACTGTTTCAACAATATATCTCAGTTTTAGCTAACTATTTTGACCATTTTTCATCGTTTTCTACTAAATGTTTCAACAATAGATGTCTTTTTTTTTAGCTAGCTCCTTCCTTTAGTAAATTGAATTTACAGTAGTAAGTAATAGCTTATTTGTTATGTATGGCTAACTACTTGAACAGTTTACTTTTAGCTATCTATTTGAACCATTTTGCCATTACTTTTAGCTAGCTGCTAAACTCTCTGTCCGCTCGCTAACTAGTTTTTACGCACTTTCAATCGCAACACATAGCATTCAAGTGTCACAGATGACTCGATGTGGATTTTATTTTTTTATCACATTGTAAAGACTATTTTTTCAAATGAGTGGATTTACTCTACAATTTCTACACATACCCCCTGGTATGTTCCACTGGCTGAGATTTTCTGCTTTAACACACACCAGCACATGGCTTAAACAGTGACCTGTATCATACTCTGATCCTCTGTTTGGTTACATTCCTCTGACTTTACCCAGTAATGACTTCTGGCCCCTGTGTGTTTGTTGGGACAGATCACAGAGCTCGCAGGTTACACTGCACGGGTCCACAACATGTTTGTGGTGTTTGAGGACGTCCAGAAGGGTGTTTACAAGCGCTCCTCTCTGTCAGCCACAACAGGAGCAGAGAAGAAGAGCAAGCCTGAGATGCACATAGATGGACCACTAGAGATAAAGGGTAGGCCTGTTCTGCAGTACAGAAACGAACACACGCACACACGTTAAAGTGCTCATATTATGTTTATTTGCTTTTTCACTTTCCTTTATTGTGTTTTATATATATTTTTTGTGCACTTGAAGTGAAAAAGCCCAAAGTCCACCCCAAAGGGACTTACCACCTCCAACAGAAAACACAGTTCACAAACTGCTCCAAACAGCTCTGTTGTAGTCCAGCTTTTACTTCCATGTTGAACGTGCATCACTTAGTAACACACGTTATAATGCTACACCTAGCTGCTAGCGTAGCACGCCCCCATGCTCTGCAACTGACAAGCTAGCAGTACTTACCTAGCTACTGCGCATGTGCGACTCCCAACAAAGATGGAACAGAAGTGAGATGTCTCACTCTGTAGCTAAAACAGAGAGCTCAACACACCGGGTGAAAGGGCAGCTGCAGCAATGTGCAGTACAACAAAAATATGGTGTTTTCTGAAAATTAAGCCGCATAATGCTAGGATCAAAGGTGCATGCAACCTCTAAAATGAACACCTCACTGGACTCCTCATTGATCCCAACAACATTGGGTGTATTAGCAAGCAGCAAGAAGGTATCAAAGTTATTACTGCATTGCAGTGCTGGAACTTTGATGGTTTTACACAATCATTTTTGTACATTCTTACTGAAGGCGAGAAATGGTTTATGTCTTTCAGTATTAGATCCACTATTCTGTCATGACACACACACACACACACACACACACACACACACACACACACACACACACACACACACACACACACACACACACCACCATCCTATTTCTGTAATAAAATGAACTGAAAGAGAGAAACGGGTAGTCTCCACACACTTGGTTACTGTTGCTGCGTTGGATAAACTTTTAACACTCACTACCACTGCTGTCTGGAGCATGGGGCATTGTGTGCACATAAATAATGCTAACTCTTGTCAGTGTTGCATCCACTGTTTATTTTCAAACCCTATAATGTCACAATTTGTCTTCATATATCTTATTCAAATTAGTCATAATGTGAAATGAACATACAATTTAAGCAACACTTTTAAGGTACACTTTTTGCCCAGAGTTTATGCATTAAGCCAAACCCTTTTGCTGGGGCAACTTGCATAAGCGGAATAAATTCCCAGATCCCCCACATGATATTACACAAAATGAACAGTATCGCGGTCAAAGGTTGGGATCATTGCATAAATACCCCTGTGTACAAATCCATTTGACCCCAGAATGAATATCCTTTTAGAGATCCCAGTTAAGCTAAGAGATAAGTGAAGTGGTAAAGAGGGACTTTTCTTATTTTTAACCCCATTCTTCCTGCTATGTAGGTATTATCCCATCCACATCCATGCTTATGCATCGACAGAGTCTAATCCTCAATTTCTGCTCTTATACTCTCATTTTCTGACTCTGTCTCTCTTGTGTCTCTTCAGGTGAAGTTATAGATGTGGACAACGGCATTGTGTGTGAGAATGTCCCAATCATTACGCCGAATGGAGATGTCGTAGTGTCTTGCCTGAACCTCAAGGTGAGACAGCTCCACTCTATTCTCCCTTTGAACTTCTGTATTCTGCAATATTCTTGCTTCTATCTCTTTTGCTGCGCTTGTTAGAATAGACTTTAACACATGAAAAAAGCACCAGTGTGGTTATCTAATCTCTATTCTAGTGCTAAACTCCACTTAATATTATCCATTAACTTATGTATTTGCAGGCGCTCTGTTTTAGATGTTTTCTGATACCTACTCCACTATCCCTGAAGGTTGTTTTGGTCTTCAGTATGTGGACATAATCAACATCTCTGGGGAATCCTCTGTGGTCTCATTAGGAATCAGATACATTGTTGGGGGTGTTTCTCCCCTCAGGTTTTTGGCTACTGTAATTAGCTGGAGAGGCTGTTGTGGTGGTTACCCTTACAGATCAATACAGACAAAAGAATAAAATGTCCCTTTCACAGATTTCAGTTGTCATTAGGACTGAAACTCCCCTTCCTATTTACCTATAATACATTGTGCTCAAAGCCATGTCTCTCCTGTGGGGATGCCCCATGGATAGAAATGTATTGTCTTCATTTTATCCATCGTGCATTCACAGCATGTTCTGTTTATTACCCTCCATGCTGGCTTTAAAGTTTATCTAAAACCATGGCCCAACCAACATGTCTTTAAGCTCAAACCTGCAAGAACATTTTGCCAGTTGTAGCATAAAGCCGTGGTTCTTAACCCAGGGGTTGGGACCCCCAACGCGGTCCCAAGATCATTTCTGGGGGTCGCCAGATGGTTGTGGAGAATAATAAAAGAAATAACATATTTTAGAGCGAGGAATTTTTTTTTTACATTAATGTTTGAAGTTTGGCAGAGCAGTCAGAGCTTCATTTGTAAATCAGGAGGTCCTGGAACACAGAAAGGGTGCTGTTCCGGGCGGGTCAGGGGGAGAGAAAAAGTCCTAAACGCATCAAAAATTGCGGACACCAAGCTCATTCTAGGGGGTCACGACTCCAAAAGATTCAGAACCACTGGCATAAAGGTTGAAGTTCAATGGAACATCTTCCTGGCCTCATTTAAAAAAAATAAAAGGTTTGTGGGAGTATTGCTTTTAACAGCGTGCAGCTCACGCCATCAGACCTCAGCCAATCTGGTTGTGAATGCTGATTTGAGGTCAATACACCTGCTGACATTGAGCTTGTAGATAACAGGAATATCTGTTGACACTGCACTCTTGTCCACAAGACTTTATAATTACAGTACCTGTGCAGATACCCCTTCCTTTTTCTTATAATGTAAGTCTAATGTATATAGGGAAAACTGCTACAGTGTGTGACGGCTGGTATTATGCATTGAATTAAATAAAAATGTAGCAATGTAGCTTCACTCAGAACAGAACAATTATCGCTTCGATTTGTTTTACACTGTTTTGCTTCTTTATTTTATTTTGATAGCTCCTGTACTCTGGGAAACACAAAGCAATGCATGCTGCTCTGTTACCCTGTTAGCTGCAGCCGCACTAGAGGCATTTAGTAGTACCTTCCTAGCAGTTTGATCTGACTTCAGAAGGTTCAATTTCAGAGATTGAGAACATGTAATTAAAATAATGGAAGATCAACCTGGCCTCAATTTAATGAAATAAAAAAATGTAAAAGGTATCCTGTCCGTGGGAGTGTTGCATTTAAACTAGCACTCACAGCTCACGCCATCAGACCTCAGCCAATCTGGTTGGGAATGCCGATTTGAGGTCAATACACCTGCTGACGTTGAGCTTGAAGATAACAGGAACATCTTTGGACACTACTCATGTCATGTCCACAATACTGTATCTGAATACACAGTTCCGATGTAGATATATATAGATAGTGTAAATACTGTATGTGAGTGAAACTGCCACAGTGTGTGACGGCTGGTTTTATTCATTAAATTCGATGTAGCAATGCCGCTTCACTCAGAACTAGGGCTCTAACGATACACCAAACCCAGGATCTTTAATGTTCATAACTATACAGAGATTTGACTCATCTTTTGGGTCGATTAATACATTCTCTCTCCATTTCAGGTGGAAGAGGGCATGCACCTTTTGATCACAGGACCTAACGGCTGTGGGAAAAGCTCCCTGTTCAGGATCCTCAGCGGCCTGTGGCCTGTCTACGGCGGCCGCCTGCACAAACCCTCTCCTCAACATATGTTCTACATCCCTCAGAGGTATACACACACAGACACACACACTTTCACACATGACTTATTCCAATATCCCACAGTGGTGAATTGTACCGAACTGTAGGGGTTTGATCATGGTACCGGTGAGCCCTATCCGTAATCTAATCCATTGTAAAGAGAAACCAGAGCTGAGGCTACAGTAACATATTTACTACCCAGACAAGGCTTGGAAAATATCCATCCATCCATCCATCTTCATCCGCTTATCCGGT
>NC_045755.1:5310251-5310751 GCF_008692095.1 Etheostoma spectabile
AGGGGCAGCAGCTCCAGCAGGGGACCCCAAACTTCCCTTTCTTGAAAATTTCCCATTACAATAATTCCTCTGTTACACTTCTCTCTGTATTACAGTCATTTGGCTTTAGCATCATCAGTGTACTAAATCAGCCATGTGTCTCCACAGTGAAAGACTAAAGGTAGCTAGAATTAGCCAAAGTGTCACTACTGACCTTTTTAGGATTAAAGGACCAGATATTTCAGGCAACTGAAAATGAATTGTAACACATGGTGATAATAATTTAGGGCCCTATCTTGCACTAAGCGCAAAGCCCAACACAAGTTTCTTTGCTAGTTTTAAGACCGCAGTTGTCAATTTTCCGTCCACCCCCCACGTCGTTAAAGTAGCAGATGCACCTGCGCCCATCTGTTCGCCCATGGGTGTGCTGGTCTTACAGGGATATGTGTTCAGGTGCATTCTTGCGTATTGCTATCACGAGGCAGCAGAAAATGATCGCGCCATTGACCAACAAAAACCTG
>NC_045755.1:5310761-5311012 GCF_008692095.1 Etheostoma spectabile
TCAATAACACAGCATTTCATTGTTATTTTAACCGCACATTAGTCAAGTGTGCCCAGGAAATAGTGAATTAGTATTCTATTATATATTAAAATAGTATTATGATATGATCCGCTCACGCGCTTTCACTTTACACACAAGTAGATCAGTTTCTTCTCCTAGAAATCTCTCCTTCCTGCTTTCATGGCAAATCTGCCATCATAATAGCAATGCACCGAGGTACAAACGCGCCTGGCTTTTAAAGGGAATGGGAG
>NC_045755.1:5311022-5316735 GCF_008692095.1 Etheostoma spectabile
GATTGGTTTATTGCATGTTACGCCCAAAACATACCTAAGAACTAATAAAGACACTAAGTACAACTCTTCTGAACTACACGCCT
Source organism: Etheostoma spectabile (assembly GCF_008692095.1). Taxonomy (NCBI): domain Eukaryota; kingdom Metazoa; phylum Chordata; class Actinopteri; order Perciformes; family Percidae; genus Etheostoma; species Etheostoma spectabile. The sequence continues at coordinate 5,311,106 of NC_045755.1, forward strand.
GGCGCACGGACCTTTTTTTTCCTCTGTTTGAACATGCCCTAAACGCACCAGTGCCAGGCGCTTCACGCCGTGCACTCATATTGTTAAAATAGGGCCCTTCATGTTTTTCATTTTGATACTTCCTGTTCTTTCCAGTGCTTTTGTTTGTCTAATACAATCATATGCTTAATACCTTTGGGCCTGGGACTGTTAGCTGGACAAACTTAGCTATTTAAAAAAGTCACCATGGCCTCTGGAAAATGTTAGTAGGCATTTTCTACTACCTTGGTATTGTATAAATGTACTTGTTTAATCGAGACAATAATCCGCTGGTTAAACGATTGTTCTGGTTTGTTGTTGCTTTGTTTTATTCTGTTTATTTAACACAGACAAATAATACACACAGCGATATGATGACATGACAAATCACCTCAATCACAAAATCACAGAAACATAAAATGTAAAACATATGAATCAAGTGTTAGTTGCAGCCATTAAAACATAAAGCGTTAGAGTGTAACATCTATCGACGACACATAAGGATGGTGGTGACAATGCTCTCAGGTAAGGTGATCCATTAATCCTCCAAAAAGCTAGAAGGAGTGTAGCCCTTCTAAACTGGACTGAACCTGTCTAAGACAAACCATCAAATGTAATCTAACCCAGGGCTGCTTTGAGCTGCTGACCCAGCTGACTCCCTCCTGCAGAGTGGTGAATATTTTATACATGGGATGAAACAGCCACCTGGCAGCTGTAAGACAATCCAACACACTATCTACAGTAGATGCAACAAAAGCGTAATGGGTGTCTTTCTCTTTCATTTCCTGTTCTTTAAGATGTGCCCTTTTGTACATAAACACCCACATGTCAGCTGTCTGGAGCACTTAATGAAATGAGGTGTTGTGTGTGTGTGTGTCTCTCTCTCTCCAGGCCATACATGTCCATGGGCTCACTGCGGGACCAAGTGATCTACCCGGACTCTGTGGAAGACATGGCGGCCAGAGGCCTCAGTGACAAGGACATAGACTCCATCTTGGACATAGTCAACCTGAATCATATTGTCACCAGAGAAGGAGGTAGGGCACTAATGACGACAACTTACACTGCAAGACAACTTGTTTCAATTTAAAATAGGAGGAGACTTAAAAAATACATAAATAGCTCAGCAAACACTTTCTGACAACTTTCTAGACAAGGTAACAATCAAACAAACTAGACCAAACAGCTGGACAAACCTAGACAAATGACCTGGCGGAGGGGGGAAAAACAGCCACCCCCTAGACAAAAGATAGAACAAAAATAACCAACAGCTAGACAAAACAACTAAAACAAATCTGAATCAAATTGAGGCCTTGACAATTGAGTCTTGACAATGGCTAAGACTCAACTTTTAAATCATTGAAATTTGCTACATTTTGCACTGCACATTGCATCTGCAGAGCAAGTTTGCGCCTCTGTAGAGATCAAATATGCACATGGGTTTTATTATGGTGTGTTCCAGGTGAACTGGGAAGTGGGAATTTCCCAGTCCTGTCGTATTTGTGTCTCATTAAATGTGCCGTACACACAGCACTGTCCACCTTTCATCTGTGGACTTGTGACATGTGACTACTGGAACATAGTGAACTCGGGTGTGACGTCATTCCCGGTTAAGAGCTCCGACTTCCGAAAATGGAACGCAGCATTACTTGTATTGCCTAACGTTGAGCCTGGGGTTAATTGGCAGCCACTCTCCTCTCACTGCCAAACAAACAGGCCTATTGTTGGGAACCACAAAGCCTTGTGTACAAAGCCTTGTGCTGTAAAGAGGTTTAATGGAGGAATTGCTGCACTGTGAAAAGTCTTGCAAATGAACTTACGTATATGCAGTGACGGATCATCAGACGTTGATGTTGGCACACATGCAAGTCATGTTACCGTCAGTCTTTGGAAATGTCACAAAGAAAGCTGTCTCTTCGGCGCTGCTCCCCTCCTTTGTACTGACTTTGGGTTGCCTTTGGGTATGAAATGTACTCTATAAAGAAATCTGCCTTGCCTTGCCTAATGATAGCTATATAGAAACAGCAAAACCGGTCTGTTGACATTTCATTCCTGTTATAACGCAACGTATTTTGATTAACTCTTTATTGAAAAGCCTAATGTATTCCAAAGCTTCTACTATCATAACATAAGTAAATGAACTTTATTAGACTTGATTTCACTGAAAGGTTTTTGTGCTCCATCGTGCTCTAAATACTGTTCCGGACACTTTCAACCTGACATGGATTAAAAAAAAAAAGTTAATAGTTAATAGTTCTTTATTGTCCCTCGAGGCAAAATTTGATTTGGAGTTTGAGGTACAGAAAACAACATAATGAACAATGCATAAAACATCTTAGCAGCACACAATCAACAGATGTTCTCAGATTTGTCCTTGGGTCAAATTGACTAATTTTCCTATATCAATGTTAGTTTTAACTACCCAATTGTAATTACCCAAAATAACATGATTGATTCCACACAACGCTCTTGGCAAGTACAAATCTCTACTTTTATTAATTTTGGGGTGTCTCATTCAATTTCATAGCATTTAAAAAATAAATTTAAGTGGTTTTGAAATAGTTTTGAGTAAAAGTTGACATATTCCAGTCTGTAATTATCCATCAACATACCTTCCTTTAATTTTAGTCTAAATAATTCCTAATTTCTGCTTTTCTAACTCAAACATTAGATCTAATTTCCTATAAATGAGGTTAATGACCATAAATTCCAAAAATAACTGTAGAACTAGAGTTAATAAGTTAATCTTACGCAGTGTTGAAAACATAAAAAAAAAGTGACAAACGCATCAAAAGTGTTGAAAAAAGGGACAACAACGGAGGAAAAAGTTAAAAATATTGATAAAATTCGTCAACAAAAGTGTTGATTTTCAATTTGACGGGAAGCCAACACAAGGGTTTGAGAACAATTTTATCAGTTAAAAAGTGGACAGTGTCAAATGAAGTCCCTTGAGATTGTCTGGATTTCTAAAAGTGTTACTGAGAAGGCTTTAAGAAAGTCCCAATCAAAAGAAGCTGTGCATTCATGAGTTGTGCAAGTTGACAGCTTTTATTGCAGAAGGGACAAAGGGAAATGTGTACCTGTGTTCTAGGGAGCCTTTACTGCATCTCTGCCCAGAGGGAAGAGGAATGACTTCCTCCAAGAGCTCGACAAGGTTGACCAAGGTTGGTGCCTTCTGCAAAACTTGTCTGACGAAGGCACGGCCACTCTGAGCATCTATAATCCCACCATCTAGTATCTGTCTTTAGATAACGTCTCGGTTGGAAGGGTTGTTAAAGGTCTTGTGATGTCGTCTTCTCCGTTCAGGCTGGGATGCTGAGCTGGACTGGAAGGACGTGCTGTCAGGAGGCGAGAAGCAGAGGATGGGCATGGCTCGTATGTTCTACCACAAGTAAGGACAAACGGTTTTCATTACGTTGAGACCAGTTTGCCATCGTACACGCCGCAAATGAAAATGGCAATGTCCGTTGGTCAATCCAGACTTAATCATCTCAACAACTATCTGATGCATTGTCATTCCATTTGATACAGACAACGCCCCAAAATGATTCGTAATCTGTCATTTTGTGATCCCCTAATTTGTCATCTAGCGCCATTATCAGGTCGAAATGTCACATTGACGTTCCCATGGCTGTCTTGTATCACAGAATTTATTGTTCGAGGCAGCAAAGTTAGTTGTTGAACAGTAAAATCAATACAGACACAGACATTAAATAATATTCCTGCAGTCTGGGTTTGTATGTGTCAATTTCTTTTTTAAATTAATGGGGAGTTGATGGTTGTCATTTTAAGTTAGCCTTCTATCTAGGGTAACAGTTGGTCATTTTTTATGTTTTTTACATTGCACATGCAGATGATCTCTCTAATTAACCAGTCTCTCTACTCAGCAAATGTGCAGCCATTTTGAAAACAATGTCCCCTGTGTATGTCAGGCCTAAATATGCTCTGTTGGATGAGTGTACCAGCGCTGTGAGCATTGACGTGGAGGGAAAGATTTTCCAGGCTGCTAAGGATGCTGGCATCTCTCTGCTCTCCATCACACACAGACCCTCCCTGTGGTAAGACCTATCTCACAGAAGAATTTTCAGTCGATTCAATAAAAGAGAAATTCTAATAAATTGAACTCCCAGAAATGTATCTCAGTTTACTCGCGGTTCAACCCACCATAGAGTTGCAAATTCACGGGAAACCGCAGAAAGACAAACTTCTGCGCCTCTCCCACTTTAAATCTATTCTCTCCGCCTCCAGGAAGTACCACACCCACCTGCTGCAGTTCGACGGCGAGGGAGGCTGGCGCTTCGAGCATCTGGACACGGCGACCCGCCTCTCCCTCACCGAGGAGAAACAGAGGCTGGAGGGCCAACTCGCCGGCATTCCCGAGATGCAGCATCGCCTCAACGAGCTCTGCAAGATCCTGGGAGACGACTCTGTACTCAAAACAGCCGAGGAGTGAGAAAGAGGGGGGGGGGGGGGGGGAGGAGAAGTGGGGGAGAAGTGGGGGAGGAGGAGAAGAAGAGTGTGGGAGATGAAGAAGCAAAGAAAGAATGAGAAATCTGTAGGCGTTTCTTTCAGGCTTAGTTTTTGTTGTTGTTTAGATTTTTTTTTTCCTTTGGCGCCGAGCCTCTCCCGTTAAAGCAAGAGAGCTCTTAGTGCCAGCCAGGCTTTCAGCTCTCCTTTCTCCACTCCGTCTTCTTTTAATCTCTCCCTCGCCCCACTCCAACCCGAGAAGTGGAGGGCAGGAGAGTGAAGTGAATTCACAAGTATTATCTCCCCCCCCCCCCTCCCTTCCTACACACATTGACTGCATACTTGGTTGTAGATTTTAAATGTTTGGTTTTAGCGTACATCATTCTCAAGATCAGTTTGCCAAAGTGGCAAAACGGATCAAATCCTAATTAACCAAGATAATTTATATGTTTTTATAGCACTTTACTCTGCTTTTAGAGGGCTGTTTTCTGTTTGTTGTGGTTGCCCACAGTGAAACAAGGTGATAGCTGCATTTTAGCTGGAAAACGTTTAATATAGAACCACTTAAAAACATGTCCAAAGCAGTATTCCACGCCCAGTATACCGGGTTGTGCAGGATCCACATTTGTCATACCTTAGCAGCAGTAGATTTTAGCTTTTACTTGACTTAATGTGACCTCTTAGTTGCCAGAGGTTCAAAGAGACTATTTTTTGAGATGTCACAATATGCCTTTGTTTGATTTTGTGTATCTAGCCGCAGTACAATCCCTTTCCTTATACCTCATCTCAGCCCTGGTTACGACTCCTTGGACAACTGATATAGCTCAGTTGCAGACAGCAAAGACAAAGAGCCCATCTGGGGCTATTATTAGATGATTAGTGATGCAGGTCGGACTCCAGAACTATAGCTTTCTGGTTTATTGAACAAATACAATGAGCTAGAGAGGCCCAATTCAAAAAGAAAAGAAGCAGAAAGCAAGCTGGCCCTTGTAGTCTGGTCTATGAAAAGTCTCATATATACAGTACTGTAAATGGATGGACAGACTCACTGACACATCCATATACACACACTGGCCACCTGTTGAAGCTCTTCAACAGAGGCCTGTAAGATTTGGCGTTAACGAGGTAACTTCAGGTTCAACCCA
>NC_045755.1:5316745-5318633 GCF_008692095.1 Etheostoma spectabile
GTATCACGACGGTGGATCACTTGTTACCGGGTTAAATCACCGTGGTAACTTATGCTGATCACCTAACCTGGTAGGGAGCAGGGTATGTTGGAGATTAGAGGCCGGTGTAAAAGCACCGCCTACTGACCAATCAATACTCGCCGTCACCGTTCTTAGGAGATCCGGTGGATCTCGGTGAGACAGAGAGAGAGAGAGAGAGAGAGTGAGAGCGACAACCCCAATAACATTTCCCGATGGTTATCTCTATGAAAGATATAGATTTTAAGTGGAGAGAATTACATAGGGTATTTGTGTTTTACAATAATAAAAGTATTGATTATTTAAACGGAGTCTGGTGGATTTTGGTTATGGGGATTTTGCCCTTAAATTAATACATTTTGGCTTCTTGAGCCATGTGTTGCCAATGCAACACTTTGGTTTGAATTATTTATTTTTGATTTGCTCTCTCAATCATTTCCCACTGCCAGGGTTACAACTGAAATAAAAGGCTAAAGACAGTATATGGAAAGGACAAGTGTAATTATGGTCAGATCTTGTGCCTGACTGATGGGGAAGTTATATTGATAATCGTTGTGATTTACGCATAACGTCGACTTTTTTTGCCAGCTTTCCTTCCTGGGTTGGGAAGCAGTGCCTGTATTGCGTTACACCTGTAAAACCATGTCTGTGTTCTTCATATCTATGTAGAAATATAGTATGCTCTTCTGATGTAAAATATGCATCTCTGGTAGATGTTTCTGATCGGTCGTGCTGTGCAAACACCGCCTCTTTTATCTGAACGTGTGCGTCGCTGGATTGGGAAACCCTGGGTTGATTGAACTAGTTGCTAACCACCGCTGTGACAAAGCTTATGCGGGACCCCTGTTGTTAGGTTAGGTGAAGCCAGGTCATGATGGAACTGGACAATGGGCTACAATACATTATTCTAATTTACTTAAAGGTGCACTGTGAGTTCCTGCATGGTTTCAGCACAATTTAATCTTTGTCTCAAATCGTAGGAATCTCTCCTTAATCCGCTAACTGCCTGCCCCCTGAATACACTGTGAAAAAGCCCGGTCATGGGAGACAACACAGGGGGTGTAACCCCCAATTTCCACCAGTTGCAGAACATCTGCGGATCGACTCCGCTGCGTGTCGGCTCCATGCTCCGCCTTCTGTCGATACCCACCAGGTCCGGATTTGTTGCAAAACGGCTGCGGCCGTGACTGACCGCTGAAGTCACGAGATCTCCTGAATTCATGTAGAGTAGATCCAAAAAAACTACAATAGTTTGTTTCCATCCAGAAGAGTAGAGGGGAAACAATTCTGTGCTGTGTTTTCAAGGTGTAGTGCAGGGAAATATGATCCGCCGTGTGCACGGCAAGGGGCTGAGCCTCTTCTCTCTAAGCGTAGCTCCTATGGCGCTATTTAAATGCTCACCCGCCATTAGCATGAAGCACTCACCCGCCATTAGCATGAAGCACTCACCCGCCCATAGCATTCCATTGACCGCCATTTATTTTTACATCACTTTGACAGCAAATAACTTTACATCTGCTTTACAACTTTACATAAGCATTTAAAGACTCTATTTGTCCGTTGTTTATTTCTAAAGGAACATGACAATGTATCAAAGGCTCCATTACCTTATACCTCCCGTTATGGCTCAATAGCAGACGTATTTGTAAAAATAGGCTAACAAATGTGTAATAACCACGCAACTTGCTGTTGCATAATCAACAAATCACCGTATTGTCATGAGAAGCTCGTAGACTTACATACTTTCGACTTACATTAGCTGTTCTGGTTTAATTAGTAACTAGCATTTTAGTTAGCAATAGTTAGCCTATGCTTATGTTATCTCCTAACCTACACTCTCTGTCTCTGCTGATTGGGAATGATTGAGATT
>NC_045755.1:5318643-5318812 GCF_008692095.1 Etheostoma spectabile
TTGGCACAGCTACCAGAAGACTTACAACTTTCAGGCAGGTCGCTAAATCTGAAACAGGATGTTTTATTAGGGTTCAAACCGCGAAGCTCTGGACATAAATGAACACAAATCAGCAACCGTATGGCCAATCATCACAAAACTCAGGGTATGTTCAGATAAGTGCCCCAGA
>NC_045755.1:5318822-5318892 GCF_008692095.1 Etheostoma spectabile
CAGTTTTATATACATACGCCACTAGTACCCTGACCCACAAAACTCCCGGGGTATGTTCAGATAAGTGCCC
>NC_045755.1:5318902-5351849 GCF_008692095.1 Etheostoma spectabile
CAGACAGTTTTATATACATACGCCACTAGTACCCTAACCCACAAAACTCAGGGTATGTTCAGATAAGTGCACCAGATATACCCAGACAGTTTTATATACATACGCCACTAGGGGACACTACAAGATAGGTTCGCTGCATTACACATATTTTACTATAAATCACATATTCATTGTCCAATCATCACAAATATCTCAGAATATGTCCTCATAAGTACCTGAGCCACGCCCTGAAAGTTTCAAATTGAACACCAGGGGGCGCTATAAATGAAAACGAACTGCAGTTGATATAGCGCAAATCAGGCTATAAATTACCAAATGTTTGTCCAATCAACACAAAACTTCCAGGAAATGTTTACACAATGACCTCACACATACGCTACAATTCTCATTCAAATTGACCACTAGGGGGTGCTTTAAATGCACAGACGCAGATGTTCCACAACCGGTGGGAATTGGGAGTAAATGTCAGATAAACACTAGTGGCACAGGATAGACACCAAAACAACAACTAACCACTCCAGCCAATCACTGAAGAGATGGTTTGGGGAGCGGGTGGGGGTTAGTGACAGTCAGTGTCTCCTGACAGTTACGGAAACATGGGGGGAGGGGCGAGCTTGCTCTGTTTTGTTTTAACCCAAAGTGACCATGCAGGAAGTCATAGTGCACCTTTTAAGAAACACTTCATATAAATCTGACAATGTAAGAAATACTTTTCTCAAGGTCTCCTTTGTAAAGTGGATTATCTTTTAATATAAGTGTGTTTTACATGCATGCACGTCTATATTTAAGATAACACTCCATGTTATTTGTTAAAATATACAAGGCCTTAATGGGTTATTACATAATAGGGCTAATATACAGTAGTAAAACAGTTTTAGGTCAGGCTTGTTTATGGATCACAGATGCTGGCGCTGGTTGGGATTTCATTTTTGGCTCAAGGGCACTTCAACATGTTGGTTGCCTCTTGACTATTGGCTGACATACATCTTAGCTAAATTCAGGATCCAAGTGAGTTATTTTTTTCCTTTGTTTAGCCTCCATGTTTGTTACCAGAAACTTGTCTGACGTTGTGGTACTGTGAACTCATTGATTTGTTACATTAACATCATGTAGTTCTTATGTTAAAAAAAAAAAAAAAAAAAAGTCCTAAACATTGTGTTCTCATGTGGTGGTTCTAAGCTGTGGTTGGGACTGCTTTTATAGTTTGTTCCTTTTGTGGTTCAGACCTGTGTGTGAGGAAAGATAAATTATGCCTCCCAGATTGTACTTCATTAAATGGGAGAGGGGTTTGTGCCATACATTTTCGGTTTCATGCATTGAATTGGGCATTAAGTTTAACAAGAAATTCCAATTATTACTGCATTTAAGAATGGAAAAACAAGCACCCAGCAACATTTGCATTTCTTTCTTTACAGTACTCAAACCATGTCACTTTTGATGTTTAAGTGGCTGTTACGGTGTAATATCAAGTCATCTCACTGCTTAGAACACCACTATTGTGTTATTATGCCTCGGTTTAGTTAACACACTGCTCCGTCTGTGTTGCAGAGAATGGACAATCAGTCACATCAGCAGAACACAAACAAGTGCACTGCTATATTTCAAAGTACACATTGGCTTCTTATTGTCTGCAAAGAAATAAGTAAATGGATACTTGTTTTAGGTATATGGCTACACCTGCGTCATCTAATTTGTTATGGTACTCATAATATGAATTGTTGAGTATGTTAGCAACTCCTTCAGGCCTTTTATTAGTTGTTAGACTGAGCTGCGGCTGCATCCAGGAAGTGCAACATTTTTGCCCCATTTGAGACTTTAAACATTTGCAACCAACCACCCCCCCACCCCCTTTTGGCTTGTAGTGTTCAGTTTAAGAAAAGGACTTAAGACCATTTGGATGCAGCCCTGCTCTGCTCAGGATGATGGCTGCTAGGTTACACAAGGACAAATGTAGATTCCCTTCCCTAAAATGTGACTGGAGAAGAAAAATAACTAAGTTAAAATAGGAATGTTAATACATCCCTTTATTATCTAAAGGGATAATAACTGGAATGCTCTCTGATGGTCTTGTAATATAATAATCTGGACTGCAAAAAAAAATGATTATGCTTTCCTTCATTAAGCAAGAGAGCATCAAAGACAGTACTGTAGGGCTTGAAAATGGCTTGCAGGCCTTTCCAACAGCATTTGACACTGAAGTGTCTGACCTGAAATAAGTTATCTTTGTGTGCCGTTGGTCAGACTCTGTTGACAAGAGGCCAGACAAGCCTCTGAATGACACGGAGTCTGCCAAGTGACAGTGGAACATGAGGTCAGCTCTAGAGTAGAGAGTGCCTGACATTTATAGGCATGACCGTAGCTTCAATAGTTAAAAAGTCAGACCTACTACTATTTTTATCCCAATTTTGGATAGTAAATGATGAGTTGCCATTTTCTTAGTATGCTTCATGCTGCGGTATAGGTTTTTATTTTTCTGTTTTTGGGTGTTTTTATGAATTTTCTTCTGATTTGAATTGTGTAAAAGTGTGCTCCATATTCTTTCTAATGATTATATGGCTAAGAGTGGGCTAATTTGTCACCTATACACACCAACAACCAAAAAACCGAGCCTAACTTAGTTTTTAGAAGCTGTTTACAGTGGGGATAATTATCCATTAATTACATGGTTAGGGACTACTAATTATGAAATTACCTCAGCAATGACTTGTCTTCTTATTTATTAATGTCTCTAAAGTGGCTATAACCAATGGACTACATACATGTTGGCCTATGTGAAGGGGGTCTCTTGTAGTGATGGACACACAATTATTACTCAACCCTGCAGTTCCCCTCAGCTCGAGCTTTTGTAGCAACTTTTAAGTCGTCGTTTTGGTTTTCGGGTCCTTTTGTTTTACTCGCACCGCTCTCATTAGGTTGTTTTCGGCCACAGCAGGCGGTTGTTACCTGCCCAGCACTGCAAACAGACTAAGTTAGCAACTAGCTAGCTAGCAAATATTGAGCAACTGTAACATTTAGCTAGCAGCTAAATAGCCAGATTTTTGCAAAACAACGATAAAAGGAGAGAAAATATTCAATTCACACAACTCCAAAATGAATGATAATGTTGCTCCGGATGGGCCACTGTTTGCAATATCAACTCAAAAGTATAAATTAGTATTATATGTATGCCAGTTTGTTATTGTTAAACTCGTTTTCACTGCCCCCAAGTGGCCACAAGTTGTTACTGCAGGTAGAATATTCCAATAGATTTTGCCGTGACTGCATGAAGTTTAGCGTCTTTTTTCTTGACTGAAGTTGGTTCTGGGCGAATAAAGATGGGTGGGAAAAACTCGACATTATATTTTTAAGTGGCACCTCATCATTTTTTACCCCTTTTAGGAAACCAGTTAAGCTTACTTACCAGTGAAGTTGGGCCTTCAGTCGCCTGCTACGCTTTGACCCTGCTATATACTGTAATAACTTTTGATACTTAAGGTTTTACATTCTATCTTCCCTTTTGTAAGTAAGTAAGATTGAATGTATCCATTATGTATATTAAAGCATCTCTTAAGGTTTATGAAGACAATGAATATACATTGAAACAGGTCATACAGTTTGATAATTGATCATTTTATAATTGTGTTGATAGTGCATGTAACATTACTTTAATAGAACCACATGGTGTTTCAATTGAGATTTACTGTGCATGTGGCCTGTGAACTGTTAACATGGAAAATGTTGGTGTAGGACAGAATAACACAGGAGAGATAGGTGAATGACCACAAGTACAGTTGTTCTCAAAAGCAGGGATTAGTACATTTTGTAGTTTCTACATGACTACAGTTTGCAATCAAAACTCCCATAACTATTTTATATTTCTAACTCCTGAAACCCAGACTTCCTCTATTGGGATCTCATTGTGCATGTGTAGGAATCTGTATTCTTTAACCTTAGAACCAAGAGAGGTACATCGGCATAAAGGTCATCTGTTAAATATTCATGTGCTATGGTCACTTTAAGTTGAAAGATGAAGATGTATTTTCTTGTAATTAAAAAAACCATACAGTGCAACCTCAAAAAAACGGGCTTTGTTTTTGTTCACCATCCCTTCTACACAATTTGCACCATTTCAAGTTTCAATACCTTAAAATAAACCTCGAAATGCTTAGATTAGCTACAGGTCTTTTGGTCACATCTGTATTTTTTAATATTGAGAAGTTAATGTCAAGTTATTTATAGACCAAGAAAGGTGGTCCATGTGCACTTAAAAAACTAAGAAACACTTGATTTTGAAGTGTTCTTTTGATGTACCCTATAGTCTCACAATGCACTGTGCAAGGAGGAGGAGCTGCTCACAGCTGGATAACAGAACAGGTGTAACAGATCCATGCATTAACACCTTAAACATCAACTATTAAATCGATTAAACGATTGTCTTGTGTCAAAGGTATACTTTTGACGAGTAGTATGTAAGTATGTGTTCTGGGATTAGGACACAACAAGCGAGTTAGTGAGGCCATCTGCTGGTGAAAAATGCATTTCCCTTCAAAGACTCCTACAGTGTAATGATTTGAGGTGACCACAAGATGGCAGCATAGCCAAGCAGCCTTGTTTACGTATGCGAATCCGGATTTGCATTCACCTTTTGTGTCGTTTTATAGTTTGCATTGGAAATATTATAAGTACATTTTTTTTTTTTTTTTAGGGCTCCACATTATAATCTATGGTCACAGACTTGATATATTTGTTATTGGAACATGCATGTTGTCCATCAAATACCTGATTTAAAAATAGGCTGGTGGAGTCTGTCTTAATAACAAACTTTATTGGACAATCTACATGCACGGCAGCTCATATAGTTGTGACGTAAAGCAGGGACGGAATGAAAAATAGACTAAAAAAAAAAGATAATAAAAAAAAATAGACAACGAAAGAACTGACAAACCATAAATTGTCTTTCACATTGTCTTCCCGAAGAAATGCATTGTACAGAGTTGCGTGTAAAAATCCTATTCAGTTATTCAAGAGGTCTGATAACATTATTTGCCGATTCATTTATGATGCACGGTTGTACACGTTCATCAACGGACATTGTTATTTGGCTAGTAGTCGGCCTACTATTAGTATTGTTATTATTGAGCATTCTCTTGAGTTGTGGGTAAGGTTGGGGTCGTCCCCTATCTGGATTGGTAGAGCTCAGGAGAAGGGGGAGGGGTTTGATGACGTCCTCCGTCTCGAGAGTCACACGCCAAGTGGATCCCAGCTCGTCCACACACACGCCGCTCTCTGCCCGGGAAGGCGGCTGACACGATGCCTCTGGACAGGTGACCACCGCCGGATCTCGAAGCACATTTCCCCCGGCCATGAAAAAGGAAAACTATCAGACCACAATCCGCTGCTCCATCGCATAAAACATGGCGAGGAGGAGGTGGTGAGTGCTCAAGATAGACGCGCTTTCCTGGGAGGGAGGGAGGGAAGCCCACGGCGCTCTCTTGTCTCGCTAACAGGATAAAGAAAAAGGGAAATCAAGCTATTTATAAGCGGACTCTTTGGACTATCCACCGGCGACACCATGAGCGGCGGGCCGGATGAGAGCTCGGTGCGCGTAGCCCTGAGGTAAGGATGCACCGACCCTCCTCTCTCCGAAGATGCTCGCACCTGCTACAACCATGCACGTTATTCCTGCTTTAATGTGTGCTTCACTGTGTATTGTTGACCATATATTCAGCTCAGACACCCCAACCAACCTGTGCCTGTCTCTAGTACATCCGTTCTTCTTCTTCAATCCCCGAGTCCCTCCAAAGCAATACCCCTTACTCCCAAAATATGCTTTTATTTTGAAGCCACATGTTCCCTTGTCCATACCCATGCCGGGAGATGCACTTTATTAATGCTCATTGCATGATCGACACAGGACATACAGACCAGTAGCCCATGGTTACATCATGAGCTTATTTTGTTAATACCTACACTGCATGCTGTGTAGTGGATATATGAATGAAGAGCTCTGAGGGATTAGGCCAATGAAAAGCCTGTCACTCTCCAATGACATGGTGTGACTGTAGTCCCAACAACACACAGGTAGACATTGCTTTAAGTAGCCACATGCAGGTTATTACTGCTTGGGATCCCATTTGTTTTCAGGCATTTTACATTCTTAATTCGTAGTGTATCATGTTTCAGGCTGTTTGCAATTGCTCCATTGTACTGATTTGACCCTTGGCCCCCTTGGCCAATCCATGCTGCTACTTCCACTGCAGACAAGCTGAGATAGCCACCGTCTGGTCACCGCTTATATCAGCATCTCTCAGAAGTGTTTGTGTGTGTGGAACAGTAAGACTTAAGAAATCAATAGAGTGACATGGTAGGGGGCAGGCACTTTTCTTCTCTCTCTCTCTCTTTCTCTCTCTCTCTCTCTCTTTCTCTGTGTGTGTGTGTGGAAGGACAATCAGAGATGTCATGTGAACTGGATCAGTGGAAGATAGAGAGATAGAGGACAAAAGCATGTACCTCTCATGTTTCTCTTCCCTCTCTCTGTCTTGGATGTCATTGTGCATTCAGACTTTGGCCCAGGACTCTGTTTACTGTGCCAACTCAGTTTAAAAGTCTCTCTCTGTCTTAGATAATACACAATCTGCTAGTATATATCCTGTCATGCACTCTGGTTCTCAGTGACGTAAAGTCTCATCAATAACATTTCATTTGTCTGGCCTCCTTAGTAATTCAGTAGGGGCATAGGTTGCTGACTTAATTTGCTGTAGACAAGTTCCGAATAATTTTTAAACTTTACAACACACACGCACACTCAAAACACAAGGCTAAAGAAACTGTATGTGTGTTTGTCTGTTTGAGTGGAAACCACCTGCTATTGTATCTTCTTTGAAAGCTCAGGCTCAGGCTTCATTCATTATTTGTAGAGCTCTGTTGTCTTATTTGCTTGTTTGGGTTTCCACTTTTAGTACAATTGGTTAGTCATCTATTCATTGGTTTATCCTTTCATATAGGCTATTTTTCTTGCTTTCTTCCATTCACTAATTCCTTTGATGGGAACTTTTGAATTTAACAGTAATTACGTACGAACTAACCTACTCTCAGCAGACATGTTGTGTGACAGTTGCACGACTTTTAGAAATGGTTGATCTGAAAATAACAATTAAGAATAGGCCAGTAATATGACATGGATGAAGGGTGGAGTTGGGTTTGATCATTTTGATTCTGCAAAACTATGAGTAGGCCTAATACTTGCTCCTCTGTGGAAAAGACCTTGAGTCCTGTTTGTTGTAGGTAGAGTCAGCAGTTCAGAGCCTTTTCTGAGGTCAGCTGTGGCACCTGAAAGTGCTTTGTAAATATTCTCTTATTTTCCACTTCCTGTCACTGAGACTCAGCTGACCTTACCTGCAAGCTCACAGAGCTTGTTATTACTGTATACTGTGTGCTTTATTTGCATGAGTGAGTATAGACCTTTAGACTTAAACTATAAGCCCAGGTGAAGCTAATTACATCAACAATGACATTTCCATTTAAGGAGGCCACAACAGTGAGCCAACATGTACAATACAAAAAATATGACATTGAAACAAACACATGCCATTGATACATTCAAACTGGTTGATAAGTTACATTAATAAGTCTGTTGGAACATTTAACCCTAAAGCTGCACTTATCAATAGTTTTATATGAACAATGAATCAAATGACTATGTGTAAAGTGAAAGGTTAGTGAAAAAAACTCACAGCAAATGATAACCCTGGAGAATATTAGCTCATTGTTTTGGTTCAGTCTCACGCATCATTTGGGTCAGCTGGAAGCTGTTTTTTTAAAGAAAAAAACTCTGATAAACCCATGCTAAGCTAACTAGCTCCAAACAACAGACGGTTAGCAATTAGCTGGTAAACATAGGAGAGCATTAAACTGCTAAAGAGCCGGATATTTCCCCTAAAACAGAGCTAAAAAGAGAGTAGCTAATGGACTTAAATTCACCAGGGGGGGGGCAGAAACTACAAACTAATGCTAATGTTGCTTCTTTGTCTGCTAGATTTGTAGCAGGTAATTATTTGCTAACACATTAGCCGTAACAACTTTATCGGGTGATAATTATGTAAATGTTGTATGTTTTTACAGCTCGGTCAAAAATCTATAAATGCAGTTTGAACTAAATTTAACTTTTAATACATATACTGTGCATATACTGTACTGTGTGTGTGCTGACCTGAGGTAAGGCTGTAATCTGCAGATATTTGTGTTATGTGATGAATTGAGACTCGGCAGCAATAATGTTTCCCGCTATGTCAGCAATTAGATACTTTCAAGGAGTCCCATGCCTTGCCGCTACAGTGAAAACATTAGAAAATTCCGTATTAAACAACCTATGAATTCACTAAGACAGCAAAGGTGAAAGAAATACAAACTGTAACAACATAGTGTTGTAAAGTTGTCATAGTGGACCCCTCCTTAACAGCAACATGGCAGTGGACACACACCCTCCCACACTAGCAAATGTGATCGTTTGTGTTGCGTTTTTTATAAAATACATCATATCAAAATCTTTCCATGAAAGTTCAATTGATTTCACTTAATATTCCCTGGAAGTCGCACCTTTTCATCTGCTATTAAATCTTCATCTCTTTGAACATCAAACCGCAGCTCCATGTTGGGTGTTTTCAGCTCGATTAATCACTGTGGCAACATTCTAATTATTTAGAGTTTGCTTTGACTGTCAGCCTCCCCCTAATCTGTAATTGTTTAGTTAGCTTGTGTGTCTGTGTGTTTGCGTGTGTTTGCAGTAATCAGCAGATTTCCAACCAATACGTGTCTGAGCCTGTGAGGCCAATGCTGTTTGTTAGGAAGCTCCTAATCTTCCATCCCAACATGTCCAGAGTGATGAAATGCTTCTTTATCACCCTAACTCTCTTTTTTTCCGAGGCAGAACAAGAAAGAAAGGTGTCTGGAGCCTGAACAGAGGGAAGGTGTTTCTGGGAGTTTTGTCATTTTGATTTATTACTGGAAAAATGATGGAACTAGCCTATTAATGGGTTATTAGATGTGCGTGTGCTGTGCTGCTATCTCTGGTTTTGAAGATTATCATGCATGACAGCTTGCAGATGGGTCACTTCTGTAGCACGTTGTTGGACAATTCAGCAAAACACGCACACACACACACACACACACACACACACACACACACACACCCACGCACACACACACAAACATACTGAGTTGGTGTTTGCTGGGTTATCCCCTGTGTGAATGTGCTCCAGATCTTTTCCTTATGTAACATCTGTGTGCGCGTGTTTGCAATATGTTTATCCCGTCCCATATTCCGTGATCAAACAATACAGGAAGTTACCAATTTATCCGAGAAGTAAGTCACGGTCCAGACTTTGCCCAAAGGAGCCACTTGAGTCACTTATTAGTAATTTGATATCCTTCAAGTGCGGTTTTAATAATTAAGAACCTACAGCCAGCGGTGTGGAACCAGGTTGTTAGCTGTTGAATTCAGAACAGATAGCTCTTCCTCTTTAATTAGATAAGTTAGAGTGAGTGGTTGTGAAAATGGAAAGCTGGAAGATTGTTTGTAATCTTCATTTTAATGCTTAAACTAGTTGCTTACACTTCCACATCTCACAGAGCACGTTGCAGGTAAGTGAATCTGTTAGGGAAATTGGGAAAATGCAAACTAGATCCACCCCTTACTAAGATCCAGACTGTCTTAACCTATTGCTCCTCTCAGGTGTCTGTCATACACAGTCCCACCTTCTTGACCTTTGTGATATGTTTGAGGGCAAAGGCTGTGCTCCGGCTGCCATATACAAAAAGGGGTGTGTGTGTGTGTGGTGTGTGTGTGTGTGTGTGTGTGTGTGTGTGGGTGTGTGTGTGTGTGTGTGTGTGTGTGTGTTGTGTGTGTGTGGTGTGTGTGTGTGTGTGTGTGTGTGTGTGTGGTGTTGTGTGTGTGTGTGTGTGTGTGTGTGTGTGTGTGTGGGGTGTGTGTGTGTGTGAAAAACCCCTGTCCGCCAGGCATTCATGATAATATTCATGAACCAACTCAAGTGAACTGAGACACAAACGAAGCATACTGAAAACCATCTGCTGCCATGGGATGTTGCAATTACTGAGATATTGATAACGTCTGTCTAACTAGCACAAGCAGAGATAATTCAATGGGATTTTTTTTGACTAATTACAGCTTAGAGTTAGCTTAGAGTGATTGCTGTAGCTGTATTTTAAAGCCACATTTTTTTGACTTCCTCCCATAAATAATGCAAACCTTTTTTTTGTTACGTATTTCCCTGACTTTTCCACTGCTTTTACCAAGTCTTTCATCGAGGACCCATGTGGTTTTCCATCAAGCCTTGTGTGTTGTGTGTGTGTGTGTGTGTGTTGTGTGGTGTGTGTGTGTGTGTGTGGGTGTGTGTGTTGTGTGTGTGTGTGTGTGTGTGTGTGTGGTGTGTGTGTGTGGTGTGTGTGTGTGTGGTGTGTGTGGTGTGTTGTTATCCTCATACGCCTTGTCTTGACAGCCACCATCAAACCTCCTTCCTGCCCAGCAACCTTGACCCAGAAGCGATTCAGAACTGGGATGAAACCTGAGTCAGCAGGACACCCTCTCGGTCTTTTTTCTCTTTCCTGCTCTCTTGCCCCCTCCTTCATTTTTTCCTGCTCTCATCCCAAACGCCCTCCGGGCCTTGCACATCACTTGCCTAGCTGTTTTCACAAGGGGCGAAAAGGTCTTTGTCATTAGAGCCCACCATAAAGATATGAATATTTGGTTATTTAAAAATCCGATATGCCAATGTATTGGCCAATATGTATTTAAAAAAAGAAATCCAGAAATGTTACAAAAAACATAAACAGATTTCCCTAAAATGAGTTATTTTCAGTTATTTATGAGTTCTCACTAAAATAATATAATTTATTTTTATTGTCACAACAGAACAGAGGAACATCAAAATATATGAAAGTTGTGATAAAAAAATGTATAAAATACAACTTATAGTCTGAACTAAAGTCTTGAACAAAAACTCAGTGTTTGCCAACAGGGAGGTTGTAGAGCGTCCTCTGGTGGACAAACTATGCAACGCCAACGCTCATAACATGGTTGACAGTCTGTTTTAATTTTTTAAATTGGCCGTTATAAATGCAGATACCGTAGATCAGGAAATGCCTAATATTGGCCGATATATTGGTCAGGCTCTGATTGTCATGCGTCTTTTCCTGTAAACTGATGTGAGTTTTCTCGCCATCCTGAAAACATTAAGGATGCAGCCTTGTTAGAAAATGACACTTCACATCCATGTAGGAGCCTTCATCAGTGTATGGTCTTCCAGGTTAAACAGTTATGCATCTTAATTGACAGCAGATCGGATGATGCACCTCTTCTACGGCACTCTTGATGAATTCATTTTAAATGTGACAATTCTAAGGATAGTTAGCAGATTGCAATATCCAATTAAACTGTTGATTTAAAAAAAAAAAAAATGTTTGTTGAGCTATGTTTTAAGGCAATCACTTTTCCAGTGAGAGAGAGAATGGCTGTATTTAGCTTCTTGAAGAGAGTAATACGATGAATTGGCTCTTGATGTCAAGAGCAGCTGCTATGGTAAACAATGGATAGATTGTCCGACTGTGTTGTAGTGAGTTCAAACAGTAGTTGCTCATTGTGCTGAGCCAATTTAACCTGCCCAGAAGGTCTACCTTTCTCTCTTTTATCTATACATCTTTCCAGCATTTCTTTGTCTCCTCACTTGTCCTCTTGCTCTAGGCGGCCATTAGACGGTCAACAGAGAAATGCAAATGTACAAGTGCACCTGCTGCCCTATGTACTACAAAAGAGCTGCGTGTGTGTGTGTGTGTGTGTGTGTGTGTGTGTGTGTGTGTGTGTGTGTGGTTGTGTGTATAATGTTTGCATATTGTTATATAAGGAAATCATGACGCTGTACCTGAAGCGTTCTTGCAATTGCGTGATTGTGTTTCCTGTCATAGAGTCCTAAATAATCCAATGTCGCTTTTCAGTATTTCCACTTCAACAGAGGCCTTTCACTAGAAATAGGATTTGACCTGTAATAGGTGCGTGCGTGCGTGCACTGTGCAGTGTGGCCCCTTATTATCCTCCGTTGGACAGCCTTAGTCCCCAGTTAGATCACCTCAGAGGACTACAGTCCTCTCATATCTTCACCAACACACTCACGGACATTCTTCAGCTGCTTATTCGGCTGCATGTCACAAAGACAAAGAACGCTGCCTGTTAAACTTTTTGGGCAATTCTGTTCAAAATTGAGAACTAATTTCCCAGTTGAATGTCCGTATGCCTTTATGAGTTTCCTTATCTACTTTTATATGCAAAGACGAGAAGGCATCCAACAAAGAAAATGTAGATGAAAGGGAACAAGCAAGTGTGTCAGAGATAGATTTTTATAGTTTTGTGACTTGTGTCGCACAAAGAATCAATATCATGGTACAACTTGCGATTTACACCCCTAGTAAATATTTATTTTGACAATGAATCTTTTCAATTGTGTAATTCAAAGTGGTGGTTATTCCTCACCGTAATAGTTCATTTTTGTTTATATTTAGGTTGAACAGTTAAATCAAAATGCAGATTATTTTGCATGAGATTGAAACAAATCTGGATTTGAATTTAAAAGAAAAAGTGGTGAACTATGTGACTCAACTAGATCGGGTCAGGTGATGAGTCAGTGTTCTGGTAGCAGTCTTAAATGTGCAGAAAATAGTCTGGTTGTTAGCTGCCCTGTAGACTCAGATGTTCCTTTCTGTTTCTGCTGAATCACTCGGTGCTGCCTGTGCCAGCTGTACACGGCATTTGAAGTCAACCTCAACACTACACTAAAAATTAAATTACTGAGGATTAGAGTTGGTAGTTAGGAATGAAAACATCAGCTTTGGTTGTCAGGATGATGCTAGTGAATGGCCGCATCCTTAGCATAGACATGCTGATTCATCTTTCTGAAATCAGCCAATCATTATGCTATGTTTCAGTAAGCCTGATATCAGCGTGTGTGTGTGTGTGTGTGTGTGTGTGTGTGTGTGTGGTGTGTGTGTGGTGTGTGTGGGTGTGTGTGTGTGTGTGTGGTGTGTGGTGTGTGTTGGTGTGTGTGTGTGTGTGGTGTGGGGGGTGGGGGGGGGGGGGGGGGGGGTTTGTTGAATAAGAGGGCTAACTGCTTTTATTTTAGGCAGAGTAAATTCATAAGCTGGTTGGAATGGTTAAACTTTCATCAGTTTAACTCCGCTCTGAAGTGTCATAGTATGTAACCTCCAAAGTCGAGGCTAAAGAAGTACAGGTCTGGTTTTCTGTGGTTAAGCATGCGCATGTGCACGAGGAGCCCACTGTTCTCAGGCTGTCGCTGTAATCGCAGTAATGAGGACCTGTCACATGGGAAAGGCTGACAAGCCCTGTGTGTGTGTGTGTGTGTGTGTGTGTGTGTGTGTGTGTGTGTGTGTGTGTGTGTGTGTGTGTGTGTGTGTGTGTGTGTGTGTGGTGTGTGTGTGTGTGTGTGTGTGTGTGTGTGTGTGTGTGTGTGTGTGTGTTGTGTGTGTGTGTGTGTGTGTGTGTGTGTGTGTGTGTGGTCCTTTAATCTCTAAGGTCAGTGAACTGTGTATCATCACCTAAAACTCTTCACATAAGTCAATGCCAGCTCTGTGTGTTATATATATATATATAGATTATATATATTATATATATAGATTATACTTTATTCACCCACGACGGGGAAATTCTGTGTTACAGTAGCAGCATAGCAGCAACAGCAAAAAACAAAAAACAAAACAATAACACACACAACAAGTAAGCACAAAAAAAATAGACAAGGCAAGAAATACAGCAAGAAATAGACAATGAAAATATGGTAGACTGAGTAAGTAAAATGCCGTCAAACAAAGAATTTTAAAGTGCGGTTGCCATGATAAGAGAAACAATATTGCGGTGTAAGTGACGTTAAAAATTAAGTTGAATGTTTATTAAGCAAAGAGCAAGAGTCGTAGCATAATTTAAATTATATTAACCTGAGACCATAAATATTGAAAATAAGTACTTGTAATAAAATAATATAAATACCAATATTAAGATAACAGAAAATGTGTGATGTAGATAGAGAAAAAAAGGGACAGAAACTACAACACTATCAGGTAGAGCAGGTGTTGTAGAGTCTGACAGCGGCCGGGTGAAGGACCTGCGGTACTCTCCTTCTACACCGTGGTGTATCAGTCTGCTATATGTATATATATTATAATATATATGGTATGTATGTATTATGTATGTATGTATATGTATGTATGTATATATGTTGTGTGTGTAATATTATATATATATATATATATGTATGTGTTTGATATTATATGTATGTATATTATGTGTGTGTGCGTATGTGATATATATTATATAAATATATGTATAATGGTTATGTGTTGTGTGTGTATATATATATATGTGTGTGTGTGTGTGTGTGTGTGTGTGTATGTATTATGTATATATATATATATATATATATATATATATATATAGTAAGGCAAGGCAAGGCAGCTTTATTTATATAGCACATTTCAGCAACAGGGCAATTCAAAGTGCTTTACACAAAATCAGTTAAACAGATAAAACACAAGTACAAACAGTTAAAATTCATAAGCATTAAAATTAATAAACACATGAATAGACAGTTAAAAACAAAATAGAACATTAGGACACATAAACACAAGAATAAAAGTTACAGTGCAGCATAAGAAATTAAAGAAAGAGCGTCATTTAAAGAAAGCAGCATCAAAAAAAAGGTCTTCAGCCTTGATTTAAAAAACTGAGAGTAGCAGCGGATCTGCAGGTTTCTGGGAGTTTGTTCCAGATATGAGGAGCATAGAAACTGAAAGCTGCTTCACCCTGTTTTTTCGACTCTGGGACAGAAAGTAGACCTTCCCAGATGACCTGAGAGGTCTGGGTGGTTCATAGTGTAAGCAGATCAGAAATGTATTTTGGACCTAAACCGTTAAGGATTTATAAACTAGCAAGAGTACTTTGAAATCAATTCTTTGAGACACAGAAGCCAGTGTAAAGACTTCAGAACTGGAGTGATGTGATCCGTCCCTTGGTCTTAGTGAGGACTCGAGCAGCAGCGTTCTGAATCAGCTGCAACTGTCTGATTGATTTTTTAGGGAGACCTGTAAAGACCCCGTTACAGTAGTCAGTCTACTGAAGATGAAAGCATGGACCAGTTTTTCCAATCCTGTATCACATAAGTCCTTTAACCCTTGATATTTCTCAAGGTGATAGTCTGACTTTGTAATTGTCTTATGTGGCTGTTAAAGTTCAGGTCTGAGTCCATGACTACACCAAGATTTCTGGCTTTGTCTGTTGTTTTTAACTTGTTGTTTGAAGCTGACTTTAATCGTTCCTCTTTTTTTCCAAAAACAACTACCCTAGTTTTTCTTTCATTTAATTTCAGAAAGTTCTGGCACATCCAGTCGTTAATTTGTTTATGCACTTAGTCAGTTTTTGTATTGACTATAGTCCCTCGCGATAAGGTTATGTAAATTTGTGTGTCCGCATAACTTGGTAACTTATTTTGTTTTTCTCCATAATCTGAGCCAGTGGAAGCATGTAGATGTTAAACAGAAGAGCCCCAGAATGGAGCCTTGCGGAACTCCGCACGTCATTTTGTACGCTCAGATGCATAATTACCTATTGACACAAAGTAATCCCTATTTTGTAAGTAGGATTAACCAGTTTAGTACTAAGCCAGAAAGTCCTACCCAGTTTTCCAATCGGTCTAGTAATATGTCATGGTCGACCGTGTCAAATGCAGCACTGAGATCAAGTAAACTAAGATTGAAATTTTGCCATTCTGTGTTAAGGTGGATGTCATTAAAGACTTTGACAAGAGCCGTTTCAGTGCTGTGGTGTGTCGGAAACCCAACTGAAAGGTATCAAAACTGTTGCTTAGTGACAAGAATGGTTGAGTTGTTGAAAGACTACTTTTTCAATGATATTACTTAAAAACGAAGTTTGATATTGGCCTATAGTTGCTCATTAGTGACTTGTCTAGGTTGTTCTTTTTAAAAGTGGCTTGATTACTGCAGTTTTCATATATATATTCATATATAATAATATTTATATGTGTGTGTGTGTGTGTGTGTGTGTGTGTGTGTGTCTGGGTCTGTTCTGTGTGTGTCTGTGTGTGTCTGTACTATGTTGGAATAACACTAATGTGTACATGCCTGTGTCTTTTAGCTAAACACTGAACTCCATAAGCTCCAGATACTCATAATGAACTGTTTCATCAAGAGGGAGATGTTTAGCTATCCTGAAATTACACTTTTATATTTTTGATATTTGTAGCCTTTAGTCATTTGGCTGCCACTTAAAAGTAATTACGTTCAAGTTCCCAGTGCTGTCGCTTAAACAGCTATCACAGTTAGCATCACAGTGGCCAAAAGCTAACAAGCTATCTGAGCCGTTGGACTAACATTTAGTTCAATATGGAAGGTAAACATGCTTTCATTTTTTTTTTTTTGACATTGAATGTAATGTATTGCAGCTTTCATTATGTGCTTATTTGCTTCCTTAGAAAGAATTAGATAAGAAGATATACAATATGCAATATAAAGCTGGAGCTTGCTGGGAGACCGTTATCTTAGCTGAGCACTGAGCCTGGAAACAAGAGGAAACAGCTAGCTTGGCTCTGTCCAAAGCTAGAAATATCTGCCTACCTGTAATATGTAATATGTTGTTTTGTGATGATCCACACAAAATCAAAGTGTAAATTACAAGTTGCTGTATTAAAGGGGGCCAGACTATTTATTGGTTGGTATTAGCTTTCCAAAGTCATAGGCAGATAAGGAGAGAGCCCCGGCCTAGCTGTTTCCCCGTTTTCAATGCTAAGCTAAGCTAACCAGCGGCCGGCTCCTGCAGCATTTGGGTCGTATATCCTTGAGAGTGAAATCAATACTCTTATCTTAATCTTGGCAAGGCTGTGAATAAGTGTACCTTCAAAGAAGTCAAAATGATTCCTTTAAGTAAACTACTAAAATATGGATGTCTTACTTTATGATTTTTTTGTTCTTTTGGGTTGGTTTGGAACTAATGGCCACCTCCGGCACAATACTGTCCATTAAAATCCTTCCTGGATTGTGTCTTTATTGTGATAAAACAACACCAACCTTTATGCTGTATTGGAAAGTGACTGGTGACAAATACTCCAAAATCCACTATGTAAAAGTATCTCTTTAATCCTCTCCACTCTGGAACTTCTCAGTGTTTTTTTCTAAGCATTTCCACCAACCAGCTGAAACTGTCTCAGTGGATTAATGCGTTGAGCAGTTATGACACAAAGATTTTCACTTGGCTTCGGGGGTCTCTGATCCTGTGTGTGTGTGTGTGTGTGTGTGTGTGTGTGTGTGTGTGTGTGTGTGTGTGTGTGTGTGTGTGTGTGTGTGTGTGTGTGTGTGTGTGTGTGTGTGTGTGTGTGTGTACCTTTTGTAAATTTCTTTTGTTTTTTTACATTTGGTAACAGTAATAATTGTTTTTTTGACACTGTAGAACTATTAAAAAAAGTAAAATCTTACTTCAATACAAAACACAAGTATATGATATACAAGAGGACCAATATAGGAAATATTAAGCATGGCTAACATTGAAGTAACATAACCACTACTACTATGTTTATGTACACGTTAGTATGAAAGTGTTGAGGCATGCTTCTCTATGTGCATGTGTGTGTTGTTATATAAGTGTGTGATTGTGCACATTTAGGAAGTGGCAGAGTTACATTTCCTGTCGAAAGAGCCTGTGAGGAGCCTGCGTGTGTCACCCTAGAAGGTGGATTAGCGCTGTAAGGCTCCACAGTGCTGAAGGGCAGCCCTTATTCAGCCAGGAGAAAGAGTGTTTTCGGTTGAACGCCAGAGTGAAGCCTACCAGATCATAATCACAGCCAAAGTGAGTCACACTAATAATACACCAGCAGGACGTGCTGCACACCTAGCTTATCCCTCACCTGTTTACAGTTAGCTGAGACGCGTGATGCCAGAAGTTGTATTAGTTGTGAATACATAAAATTCAAAATAGAGGTCCATTGTGCCACATTGCTCATAACTTCATTAATGAGAGGCTAAGACATACTTGGTATTTCTTTATTTGAGATCTGTAACACACCGTCGGAGATCTAATAATGCACAGCATGGATTTAACCAATTGTCTAGACGCAGATTTATTAGAATTGTCCATTGGGTTGGCATGGGATTTAAACCTTCTTCTTAAGAGTAGATGAATTGAAACAAGATGTCACAATTATTTGACACTGGGCCAAGACTGAGCCAAGAAATTTGTAAGAAAAAAAAGGCTGAACTGGTTCTGTCTGAGGGTCTTGTTATGTGAAAGACCATCATTACGCAGACATATAATAGGTCTGACTGGATGGACTGTGGCGGCCTCCTAATGCAGAGACTGTCATCAGTGTTTTGTCTGGGCTGTAACCATTATGTCTCGTCTAAGTCTCTTTTTATCCTCTTTCTTTCTTTCTCTCTCTTTATCTCTCTGACATTTTCTCAGATATTCATTTTCCTCTTTAGCCCACCCATCTATCCCTTTATGTATGGAGGACCCCGGAGATGTCACACACAAAACAAACATTGTATCTCACTGTGGAGATGAACACAATCAGAAAGACTGGGCATTTGTTCAAAATGGTGCTACAGTTGTACAGACTTGTTTCCTTTGGTTCGTCTACACAACAAGCAACCATTGACTTTAATTATACTTCACCGTCTTTAGTGTATTCTAAATTTGACATCTCATGTTGAAGACCATATTTCATACCACTTCTTTCAAGTTGCCGAAGTAAACATTGACCAAGTGACTAAATGCCCTTGCTGTAAGTGTAAGCTGCAGTGAGTGCCTCCATTGTTGCAAGGGATTACAGTATTGGCGCTCTGTCAAGTTTTGGGAAGGTGGCAAACAGGATTAATGCAGATTCTCTCCTGTAATGCCCTAAACATCCTAACATTAAATCACCGGCTCCTCAGATAACCCAAACACTCTGAGTGTAACAGTTACGTCAGATTCATTGGCAACAGCCTAGAATGTAGGGTTTTAATAAGCACTGCTGCAAAACCTAGAGCTGCACAAATTCATATTTTCATGTTAAAGATGGGCTAAATTACTATGTATGAAAGAGGATTCTTCTAATGACAAACGCAAAGAGAATTCTCATCCAACTCTGCAATTGCCCTCTAGCCTGGTCCTACCAGACTCTCGTACATTTCATTTGAGCATAAGTAAGTAGGAGGGCGGAGCCAGGATAGTTGCCCTCAGCTCTACGGAGCCTTTTGGCGTGTTTCAGCTCCATCCATTCACACTCCTGAGTATGTAAATACTGGCGCATGGTCAGAGGATCTCAGCGTCGTATACTGACGCAAAAATCAACCCTTTGGCATCTGAATGGAACGCGCCGGACGTAGCAGCTGCTTGACCACGGTGCTGTAAGATGACCTGGTATTAAGAGCAATAACGGTAGCGAGTAGTGTGAAAGATCGGAAACCCACATAGGGAGGTTGGTTGAGGTGGTGGATAGGTCGAACAACACATGACTACCAGGGTTTGTGTCCTGTTCTTGTCCCGCATGTAAGTGAAACGTACATTTTAAAACCCCACCCACGATCTTTTCCTAAACTTAACTGTCCTGTTCTTCTGCCTCATGTCAGTTTAGTTTAGTTTAGTTTAATAGTTTATTTGAAAAAAAAAAACAATAACATTAAAATCAAAGATTTATATACATGCATTCCTGCATACATATATAATTAAAATGACAGATAAATAAGGTCAAATGTTAAGTTATAATAATAAGTTAAATGTACGTCCTGACCCGGAATGTCAAAAAGCGAAGTGTCCCAACCAAGTGCGTCTAAATCTGACGCCAAAGGGCTAGATGCAAGTCCCGAGAGCGCCAAATAGTGACGCCAAACGTCCCGACCCAGAGCAACATCTGACCAAGCGTTGCTTTTTGACGCGATGGGAGTGATTGTTGTTCAGCTCGATGTTTTAGTTTTAAGGCCCACGGCTTTTATGTTTTGGTTCACTCTCATTGCCCTCTTCTTCATAATTTCCAGATGTGACATCCAGCTGTTTTAGCAAAAATAACTGCTAGCTTAACGCCACAAAGTTAGCGATTAGCTGGTGAACATATTGGAGCATTTAGCTGCCAATATTCAGCCAGATATTGGTGATGGTGGAGACCAAAACAAGGCTAAAAGGAACCCGGTGGCGACTCAAAATGAATGCTAATATTGCTCTGTGTTTACTGAATGTTTAAATAAGCAAGGGTTTGCTAACTCAAAATTGTAATAGTATGTACACGGAGCAGATAAAAAGGATTTATTTCTTCAAATTTTAAGGATTCATATTCATTTCAAATTTAGAATACATTCACGTGATGTCAAATAATCCATTCACGGTCAAATGCTTTCTATGTTTTTAACCAATGGAATGGGAAATTTTAAACACAAAAAGTAAGCGAAATGCACAACTATCCACATTTTGCTTTGGCTGTCAGTAATGAAAAACTGACACAACACATCATTGTATAGCTAACACTGCTAAATTGGGCAATTCTGCTGTCCGTTACACTACACAAAGATAACAGTAATGCTCTGCAGGTGTACAGTTACTGCAGGTAGGACTGTGTTTCTCCTCAAGCCTGGAGCCATTGGTCCCTCCCTGGCTCTGTCCTCTTTTTTTCATCAGGGCTGTAATCCCAGATAGAGTCTGCTAAATAGCTGGGATCTGATGACACACACACACACACACACACACACACACACACACACACACACACACACACACACACACACACACACACACACACATATACACATATACATGCACACTCACACTGACCGTCCTTTCAAACCATTCAGAAGCTCTATAGACTGCTGTGATGAATGTGAGCCTTTTTTTTTAATGCAAGCACACAGAAAGAAATGCACACAGAATACAAACTGCATGCAAAGTGCCGCATTGTCACACACACACACACACAGACACACACACACAGACACACACACACAGACACACACACACACACACACTCTGAGTTAATGCTTGCTAGCAAAGAGCAGCAAGAGCAGCCATGTATAACGATACTGTTCTGAAAGTCTCAGGAGTCGTGGATATTATTATGTAATTTTCAGTTACCTGGGTTCTGTAGCCGTGGAGTCGAGAAATGTATTAACAAAAGGTATCCCAGCAGTACTTTTTTTAAAATACATGTCCATTATTATTTGTAGTATTTCAGTATGATCTTTTTCTGTGTATGACCTTCAATAGGTTTCTGTCAAAGTTGCAAATATTTCTGATATTTTAATGCTCCCAATGTCTCCAAATATTTCCTTCCAATATTTTCACTTCCTCTTCAGGTGGACAGTGAGTTCAGTGATGAGAGGCAGAGGTGCATCATGGGAGGAAATGATGTAACAACAGTGTGTTTATTTGCACTAAAGTAAACAGAGTGATTCCTTAATGAAATCCAGGGTGGGACTGTTTATCCAGAGCTCTCTCGCCCTCTCTCTCTCTCTCTCCGTCTTTCTCTCTCTCTTACTCTCTCCTCTCTCTCCTCTCTCCTCTCTCTCTCCTCTCTCTCTCTTCTCTCCTCTCTCTCTCTCTCTCTCCTTTTCATGAACAGGGAGGGCACTGTACTGTGTATGGTGGCTGCTGGAGAGTGTGCTGGCACTGCGTTGTCCTTCACACACACACACACACACACACACACACACACACACACACACACACACACACACACACACCCCACCACTGCACAGTAGCCACACTCATCTGTTTGCAGCTCGTTGAAAATATTATCTGTCTTCTGCTCAACTACATTTTTTTTTTACCATTGAGTCTATAATAAAAATCAATCATGTCAAGTATAAGACATATTCCTGATCAGGCTTTATGCTTGCACAGACACCTCTGCTCTTACACACACATTAACCAACATCCACAGACCTGAGGTGCCAAAGCTATATGACAGTCTGGAAAGTTTTTTAAAATAAAAAGTGTAACCATTGCTTTAAAAGATGTTGATATTGATCTTGGAAATGTCCTTGAAAGGGATTGTTTTTTAGATTAACTCACTCTGTATCTATAGGGATAGCTCTGTTGGTCTGATTTCTAATTTCTGGATATCTTGTTCAACACTCCACATGCTTAGAAAAAACAGGGCTGCTTCTTATTATTATCTCCTTTTTTAAAGTCCAGGCTTATGGTGGGCAGTTACAAATCTCACTGTGCCTCTCTCTCCTTTTGTCTAACAGGATCCGTCCTCAGCTGGCCAAGGAGAAGATCGAGGGCTGCCACATCTGTACATATGTGATGCCCGGGGAGCCCCAGTTGGTCCTGGGTAAGGACAAGGCCTTCACCTACGACCACGTCTTCGACATGGACACGCAGCAGCAAACCATCTACACCCACTGCACCGAGAGCCTCATCGAAGGCTGCTTTGAGGGCTACAATGCCACTATCTTTGCATACGGACAGGTTGGTCAACAGGCTTTCCTCTTGCATACCACCAGATCAACACAGTGCACATACACCCCAAACACTCACCCTTTCACATATGCTGACGTTTCTGCAGTGCATCGCTCCAGGGGGATGGAGCAGCAAGATTTATTGTAAGCATGTGATGAGCTGATTTCATTTCAAATTAGGGAGGGAGTGAACCGGCCTCGCAGCTGCACCACCTCTGTCAATACACTATCAGCTGACGTGTTTCAACCTGCTCTCACCACCGCAGCTTTATATTGGCTCTGATAGTTTAGCCTGAGAGGGTGATAAAGAAAGGGAGTTTATTACCCTTTCAAAGCAGAGTGGGAGCAGATTGCTTTACCTCATACCAGAACATGGAAATAAACTGCAAAGTCGAAACATAATTGAGAAACATTAGGTGCTGGTAGGCAGACCTTTTTTTTCTCTCCTGAGGACAGAGCCACAGCTTGCTATTTCTCTCTTGCTGTGTCCATTGTGTCATTACACTAAACTAAGCTACCTGGCTACTGCCTGTTGCTTATATTGTACCAACAGATATGAGAGTGGCATCAAGCTTCCCGACAAGTAGACAAATAAGCGTATGTTGAACCAGACCTATGTCTTTTTTAATAATACATCAAAAAGAAATAGAAGTGTACTGTTTTTTACACATTTTCACGCCCATGGTTAGCAGAGATAAATGGAAAGGCACAGCTTAAGTGCACTTTGCAGTGTACACTGTAATTTAAAAGGTTATATAGTTGCTTGTTACTGTGGTATTTTTGTTATTCCCCACTAATAACTGAACAAATGACACCTAAAAACACATAAAGACATTTGTAATAATACAATTTAACTGTGAAAAAAGATGGGTTTTCTGTCACTCCCTTGCCATTTTTAACAAGATCATTTAAGACAGAAAGACAATACCTCCAATAAAATAATTTTGGGGTCACACTTGGGTTGACATGCACCAATGACCCCTGTCTGTCCATGTCAACTGGGGACATTGTGGTTACATATACCACTGATACCTCTTGTGTTGTTATGGCTCCACGCCAGCAGCTTCCGTGGCCAGAGGCGTTATGTTTTCAGGTTGTCCGTCTGCATTCTTGTGAACGCGATAGCTCAGAAACCCCTGGAGGGAATGTCTTCAAGTTCGGCACACACGTCCACTTGGACTCAAAGATGAACTGATTCGATTTTAGAGGTCGAGGCCAATGTGACCTCACAAAAACGATGTTTTGGGCCATATCTCAAAAATGTGTTTGTTACTTATGACAGAGTTCAACACACATTTAATATCTCAACGGTCAACTTTACTGTGACATCATAATGTTCTGCAAAAACACCTTTCTGGCTATTCAACGCAGTAACTCAGGAACAGCACGGCAGACATTTGGTCAGATACTGATTTGGTGACACTAATTTTGAAATTTGTGGTGATTATATAAATCTTTTGTGCCAGGTTGAAGATGTGAGAAGCATCCACGTTTCACCGAAAAATACACTTTTGATAAAAGTCCTTCAAAGTCCTCACCCGGGCCGGAAATTAACACCCGACTACCCGCCAAATGCGGGTGAATGTAGCGATTGGTGCGTAACACTGTCAATCTACCTGACACATAGGCAAGTAGGCAATGAGAATGGAGTGATTCATCAGGTCTTTTTTGCAACTGTTGTTCTTTTACATTTCACAGAAGTCTGCCATTTTGTTGGATTTTAGCTAAAAATGTGGCGGCACATTACTAGGGTAAAGAGGCCGGCTGAAGCGAACAACCGACAAAAATAGGAGCATGAGTTAAAGAAAAGTAAAAGAAGACGTTTTAATACAAAGTGGACAATTTGCATTAACGGCATGGTTGCTGAGGTGCTGATTTATGAAAGTCAAATCCTTTTGTAATCTTTGACTTCAAACTTAAAATTAGAAGCAATTAAGGACCAGGAGTCATCAAAAAGCCACCTACACACAATAAGTTGTAAACTATCAAAGACTGCGCTTCCGGAGGAGACCGCCGCGGTCAAGGCACTGACGTCCATGAAAGCAGCGCAGTTGGAGAGGATGCTACTGCTGTTTCACTTTCATGTGATTCCTGTTTTTTCCTTTTTATGAGGCAAAAAAAAACCTGGCTGGTAAAAAGTCACTCTGACAGGTCGTCAAAAAAGTTAACTTCAGCCCCTGGGCCTCACTTCATATATTATATGAATCTGAATGGACGTTGATTAAGACAACAATAACTGCACTGGTTGGCGAAGGCATGCATGCCCAATGTGGTTATTCTAGTTTTGTACATTTTGCATCCCATTTCTACTGCAGTGTACATTTGAGAGAGAGAAAAAAGAAAGAGCAAGCTTCCTGCTTTTCATTTGTCTCACAGAGTCTCCGGCTGCAGCCGTTAAACCTTCCCTCCGCGCTTCTTCTTTCTGTTCATTATTCTCTCCTCACATTGTTCCTGCTCTCCTTGTATTCCTGTCAAAGAGCCTTTCACAGGGCGCAGAGGAGGCCACACACACACACACACACACACACACACACACACACACACACACAGGAGCATGTGTACAAACATAGTAATCACACAGGTGTGGACTTATAAAATAATAAAACGAACACACACACACATACACACAGTCTTTCTCTCACACTCCTGATACATCACACACACATACACACACACACGTCAGGGTCTCTTCCAGGCGATTCGATAGGGAGCAGAGGGGTGACGCATGAATTTGAGCTCAATGTTGCATTCCTTGTATTGTCACCACAGCGACCACCCCATCCCCTTTGGTCTCCCCCCTCCCCCCATGATAGAGAAATAACTCAGAGATGCACCCCAGCCTCTGAGTCCCAGAGACTTTTTAGTTTAGTTAAACAGTTAAATGAAACCACTTTAGAAACACACATAATAAGAGCCAAAATAGTATTTTTTTTCCCATTTGGTAAAGTAACTGTATCTGTCTTCTCCCTCGCGTCCAGACGGGTTCGGGGAAGACCTACACCATGGGAACCGGCTTCGACGTCAACATCGAAGAAGACGAGCTGGGTATCATTCCCCGGGCCATCAACCACCTGTTCAGAGGGGTCGAGGAGCGCAGACAGGCAGCCACCGAGCAGGGCAAGCCTGTTCCTGAGTTCAAGATCAACGCACAGTTCCTGGAGGTGCAGAAACACACACAGATCAAAACGTTGAGAAATGAGGGGTTTTGTTTCAAAATAAAGGGGCAATAATCAGCACTGGGTCTAAGCTCTAAACTCAGGACATCCACCGGTCCACTTGGGTTCCATTAATTAGGTGTAGCTAGAGCATGCTGACGGCTAGAGGTCAAAGGTCAGCAGGGGGTGTGATCCAGATGACCCTATAGCCATTAAACTGTCATTAGCCTGTCCCTGTGGGCAGCTCCTGGCTTTATTTTTAACTGCCAACGAGCGGCTGCTAACAGCTGGTAATGAAGCAGCTGGGGGGGGGCTGAGTATGGGAAATGTAGTAAATTACAGTGCTGATTATGTAATAAATTATACTGACTATTCATGCAATAATTTGTCTATTATCTATTACGTGTCTATTATCTATTGCATCTATTATCATACACACTCTCCAGTTATACAACGAGGACGTGCTGGACTTGTTTGACTCAACGCGAGACATTGAGGCCAGAAAGCAACGATCCAACATCAAAATCCACGAGGACGCCAACGGAGGCATCTACACCGTCGGGGTCACCACCCGCACCGTCACCTCTGCGGCTGAGGTCAGCTTTAACACCCAAAAAACTGTTTTCTTCTACACCATCCTCCATCTTTGTCCAGCATTTTTAGCTGTATTAATTAAGGAGAGGCTTTAAAAAAACAGTTTTGTCAGTATACTCCCATCCTAAAAATTTCCTGAAATGGTTTGATACTCCATTATTATTATTATTATCGTATTGAAGGATCAGTTTACTCAAATTAGAAAAAAACCAACGTCTTGTGCTTTCTATCCATGCAGATACAGTAGTATAGGCTGTATTTTCATGTTTTCAGACATCTACAGTGGGGTTCGAAAGTTTGGGCACCCCAGGTAAAAACTGTATTAATGTGCATAAAGAAGCCAAGAAAAGATGGAAAAATCTCCAAAAAGCATCAAATGACAGATTAGACATTCATATAATATGTCACAAAAAATTGATTTTATTTCCATCATTTACACTATCAAAATAACAGAAAACAAAAAAAATGGTGTCTGCAAAAGTTTGGGCTCCCTGCAGATACCTTGTACTGCCCTCTTTGGCAAGTATCACAGCTTGGAAACGCTTCTTGTAGCCGGCCAAGAGTCTTTCAATTCTTGTTTGAGGTATCTTCGCCCATTCTTCCTTCCAAAGGTCTTCCAGTTCTTTGAGATTTCTGGGCTGTCTGTCATGCACTGCTCTTTTAAGGTCTATCCATAGATTTTCAGTTATGCTGATGTCAGGAGATTGTGAAGGCCATGGCAAAACCTTCAGTTTACGCCTCTTGACGTTATCCATCGTCGATTTTGAGGTGTGTTTTGGATCCTTATCCATTTGTAGAAGCCATCCTCTTTTTAACTTCAGTTTTTCACAGGGGCATCAAGTTAGCGTCCAAACTTTGCTGACATTTTATTGAATCCATTTTTTTCCTTCTACTTGTGAAATGTTCCCTGTGTCACTGGCTGCAATACAACCCCAAAGCATGATTGATCCCCCCCCCCCATGCTTAACAGTCGGACAGATGTTCTTTTCATTAAATTCTGTGCCCTTTCTTCTCCAAACGTACCTTTGGTCATTCCGGCCAAAAAGTTCTATTTTAACCTCATTGGTCCACAGAACTTGTCACAAAGGCTTGTCTATATGTTCATTTCAAACTTCAAACGCTGTATTTTTTGGTGCGGACGTAGAATCTAATGACTCTTCCATGAAGACCATATCTGTAGTATCAAGTATCTCTTTATATTGGAATGGTGTACCACAACTCCAGTGTCTGCCAGGTCTTTCTGGATGATCATGCAGTCAAAAGCGGGTTTTGACTTGCTTTTCTCACAATCCTGCGAGCTGTTCTGTCTGATATTTTCTTGGTCTTCCAGATCTTGCTTTAACTTCCAATGTTCCTGATGACTGCCATTTCTTAATTACATTCCGAACAAAGGATATAGGCATCTGAAAACCCTTTGCTATCTTCTTATAGCCTTTTCCTGCTTTGTGAGCGTCAACTATTTTAAGTTCCAGTTTTCAGACTTCAAACTGCTTAGAAGAAGCCATGGTGCTGACTGTTGGGGCAAGGTCAGATGAGTCTGGGCATTTAAAACCTTAAGATTGACATCACCTGGTCTTTCCAGACGATGATTGAGAACAATCCTTGACGCTGTCAGGTCTCAGATTTCCAAAGGGGGCGGTTCCTGCTTGAAACTCTGCAGGATGCCCAAACTTTTGCATACGCCATTTTTTTGTTTTCTGTTATTTTGAAAGTGTAAATGATGGAAATAAAATCTAAGTTTTTGTGACATATTATACGAATGTCTTATCTGTCATTTGATGCCTTTTGGAGATTTTCCCATCTTTTCTTGGCTTACAAATCTTTACCTGGGGTGCCTAAACCTTCGAACCCCACTGTATCTATAAGATTTATCCAAATGATGGGGGTGAATTGAATTTGTTTTTGCTCACAGAACTGAAAAAAAACATTTACTTATACATTTCAGTAGCAACGTGTCTTTCCAAAAACAGTATCCATGTGACTCTAAATACTCCACATACCTCACTGAGAACCGTAGTACGGTACTCTGTAAAAGCTGATTGTAGATCAGTGACGGGGCAATGAAGGAAATAGAAACGGTGTTTCCTTTCGTTGCCAGTATCTCCTAAACGAATCTAGTTGACCCATTGACATAATGGACAGTTTCTTTATTAATATCATCCAATGACCCTCACCCGAAGATGTCTGTGTGTTTTGTGGTCTTTCCTCCCTCCTTCTCTCCTCTTAACAGATGATTCAGTGTCTGAAGCTGGGAGCTCTGTCTCGTACCACCGCCAGCACTCAGATGAACGCCCAGAGTTCGCGCTCCCACGCCATCTTCACAATCCACCTGTGCCAAGTTCGAGTCTGCTCTCCCGATAACGACGTACGTGCTCGAACACACAGCAGTGGATTTCTGCCGCCACTGAACCTGAATGTCTCTGACACTTTGTTAGATTGAGATGATCACCACTTGCAATTTCACACATTGCAAGTGGTTTTTCAAATCCTTCAATTTTAGCACTTGCTGGAAAAGCATATCATCTCATATTTATTTTCCGTTTGTTCTCCTCTAGGATAATGTAACAGACAACCGTCTAGCTAACGGCTCAGAGATTAACGAGTTTGAGACGCTGACAGCCAAGTTCCACTTTGTGGACCTGGCTGGTTCTGAGAGACTGAAGAGAACTGGTGCGACAGGAGACAGGGCTAAAGAGGGCATCTCCATCAACTGTGGGCTGGTGAGGAAGCCAAGAGCATGTCTGAGTTTGCATTGGACATATTACCTTATATTACATAGTAAAGTGCAGGCATAGGTCATATAGTCATGTACTGTGTCTATGCATTGGATCCATTATGGATTCCATTGGGGTGTGTGATACAAAGCACTGAATCTGTCATTCTACAATTGCATCTCAACATTCACCAGCGTTGGGCGCCCAGACAGCTCAGTTGGTAGAGCAGGCGCCCATATGAGGGTTACTCCTTGACGCAGCAGGCCCCAATTGGACTCCAACCTGTGGCCCTTTGCTGCATGTCATTCCCCCCTCTGTCTCCCTTTTCATTTCTTCAGCTGTCCTGTCAATAAGGGCCTAAAAATGCCAAAAATTGATTTTGTGGAGCAAGAGAGCCCCCAGGTGGCCAGAACAGGAACTGCATATTAAATATCTTTCCCAAACACAAGTATGATTATTTATCGCTTTACTAAAGTACAAGTAATGGTATTGTTTCACTTGCTATTTAACTAAGTCCTAGACTTGTTTTTTACCCTCAAATATCCAATCATTAACTTGTGTTGTTTTTTCCTGTCTCACTTTAGCTTGCTCTGGGAAACGTCATCAGCGCTCTGGGAGACAGGAGTAAGCGCTCCACTCACGTGCCTTACAGAGATTCCAAATTGACCCGGCTGTTACAGGACTCGCTAGGCGGCAACAGGTTGGTAAACACTGTGCAAATATGGATGTATATCTTTGACACAAACCAATGGATCACAAACCAAGTATTTTGATGCTGCAAACGTTGACGTACCTGCTTTGAAATCAGTGATTACGCTGAGTCCAGAAGTGTCACCAGTTTTAACCAGAGAGCAATATTTACATGCACCCTGTAGGCAGTGGTGGAATGTAACTAAGTACATTTACTTGTACTGTACTTAAGTACAAATTTGTGGTAGTTGTTCTTTACTTAAATCTTTTCTTTTCATGCCACTTTCTACTTCTACTCAGCTTTAGTTACTAGTTACTTAATACAGACTAAGATTTTTTGCACACAAAACACGTGTAGTTTATAAAACTACCAACAACACACAGGCCTACGCTGAAATGATTAGACCATTAAACACGGTACTGCTTTGATTGTTTCTAAAATATGAGAATTATGAGAAATTTCCCTGATGATACTTGCATATGTTTTACATTTTCAACAGAGGAATTGTTTTTATTTTACAGTGAAGTATTGTTACTTTTACTTAAGTAATGGATGTGAATACTTCTTCCACCACTGCCTGTAGGTTACATGTTTCCGTCAGTACACCTAACATGGCACTTCTCACCACTAATTACCCTAAAATAGTACAAAAAGGACTTATTATTATTATTATTATTACAGATTAATCATTGCACCCTTGTTCTTTTGTGTCCAGTCAAACAGTGATGATCGCCTGTGTCAGTCCGTCGGACCGGGACTTCATGGAGACCTTGAATACTCTGAAGTACGCCAACAGAGCCCGAAACATTAAGAACAAGGTGACGGTGAACCAGGACAGGGCCAGCCAGCAGATCAGCACCCTCAGGACGGAGATAGCGCGACTGCAGATGGAGCTGATGGAGTACAAGACGGTAAGAAGGCAGAAGGAAAGGAGGGAGGATAGAAGAATTTTAAATTTTTAAAATTTGTTTTTAACCTTTATTTAACCAGGTAAGCTGTTGAGAACAGGTTCTCATTTGCAACGGCGATCTGGCCAAGAAAAGCATAAGCATCAGACAACATACAGTTTCACATTCTGTACAATACAAGAATACAGAATACAATAGGCTACATAAAGATTAAATAGGCATTACAAAGCCGGTGCAAAGTGAGATGTAAGTACGTCAATAGATTTGCAAAAGTGATATGGTAATAACACAAAACACATGAGCAGACAGTTTATAACACTGCCGAGATGTAGTGAAGAATGTATATACAGTAAGTGCAAGTTGTTATTTAGTTGGTGAGGTATATTAGTAAAAACACACTTATATACAATATACAGTTAGTGCAAGTTGTGGTCTAGTTAGTGATGTAGATTAGCAATAACCCAGTTATACACAATGTACAGTTAGTGCAAGTTGTGGTCTAGTTAGTGATGTAGATCAGTAATGAATAGACAGTCTATGTAAATGCTGAATGTAGTAGATTAGATAATACTTAATTCATCCGCAATGGGGAAATTCCCTTATTATAGCAGCAGTTTTCTACAGTAAAAAGCAAAACAACAAACAAGTAAACAAACTAACAATAGGCAAACAACAGACAATGGGCAAAAAATACTGAATGAATGTAAAGTGGCTTTATATAAAAGATATTGTAAAGTGAGGTGGCCATAGTACAAAAAAATATTGCCGTGTAAGTAAGTGATGTTATTCAATTAAATTCAATATGTATTTAAATAATATAGCAAAAGTAAGTAACCATAATATAAAGGATATTAAAGTGTGACCATAATATAAATAATATTGAAAAATTATGTACTCGTAATTGTAAAATATAAATACAGATAATAAAGGGAAGAGCTGCATAGAGAAAATAAGATCAGTGCACATGATATGAGTGGAAAATATATTTCATGATATCTATTATCCTGACTGATGCTCAGGGGAAGCGTATGGTGGGTGAAGATGGCGTGGAGGGAATGAACGACTTGGTCCATGAGAACTCCATGCTGCAAACGGAGAACAACAACCTGAGGGTGCGAGTGAAGGCCATGCAGGAGACCATCGATGCCCAGAGGGCCAGACTCACACAGATCCTCAGTGACCAGGCCAACCAGGTCCTGGCTAAAGCAGGTGGGCAACAAACTAATTTGTACTGCCATCATTGGAAACTACATAACACTACGGTGTGAAAAAGAAATACAAACCATATTTATATATATTTATTTGATATTTCGGCCATTTAGGTGAATTTTTGCATCTAGGTTCTTAGCTTACAATATAACAACCATGAGACAGCTAGTTCTTTTTGCATTTATTCTTGAAAATCACTCTGGATATCAGTACACTCTTGGCTTGTCAGAAATCAAAAGCATACACCCATTATTATAATATAGTTTATTACAAGTAGTAGTGTTAATGTGGCTAATGCTACTTCCTAACTAATTACTTTAAAATGTACAGAGATGGCAAAAGCACTCCCTTACTGTACTCAAGTAGGAGTACAGATACTTGCGTTAAAAAATACTCTGTTAAAAGTAGAAGTACTGATTTAACTTCTGTACTCAAGTAAAAGTAACAAAGTACAGGCGATCCATCCATCCATCTTCATCCGCTTATCCGGTATCGGGTAGCGGGGGCAGCAGCTCCAGTAGGGGGCCCCAAACTTCCCTTTCCCGAGCCACATCAACTAGCTCCGACTGGGGGATCCCGAGGCGTTCCCAGGCCAGGTTGGAGATATAATCTCTCAACCTAGTCCTGGGTCTTCCCCAAGGCCTCCTCCCAGCTGGACGTGCCTGGAACACCTCCCTAGGGAGGCGCCCAGGAGGCATCCTTATCAGATGCCTGAACCACCTTAACTGGCTCCTTTTGACGCGAAGAGAGCAGCGCT
Organism: Etheostoma spectabile; assembly: GCF_008692095.1. Classification (NCBI taxonomy): domain Eukaryota; kingdom Metazoa; phylum Chordata; class Actinopteri; order Perciformes; family Percidae; genus Etheostoma; species Etheostoma spectabile. Next base: position 5,351,422 of record NC_045755.1, read on the forward strand.
CTACTCCGAGCTCTCTCTGGATGACTGAGCTTCTCACCCTATCTCTAAGGGAGACGCCAGCCACCCTCCTGAGGAATCCCATTTCGGCCGCTTGAACCGAAAATATATGATTAATGTGACAGAGACTGGACTGAAAAAGATTCTGACTGAGTAGCTACATATGAATTCAATTGTGATTCTGTGAGAATTTACAGATCCAGTTTCTCTTTTTTAATCTCCCCCTTAACATTTAAAGGAATCTACATGTATGTGCTCAAATATGGCTTCTGGAAAGAAAATAAAGGATAATTATGAATTACTAAACAGACATTTACTAAGAAGTTCCCCATACTTTTAGAGCACATTGGCCATGAGTCATTCTTGATGCCTACTATCGCCAACATCTCTCTCAGATAAGGCCGAGGATGATGGGAATGTCTTGCTGCTTG